>NC_090060.1:3794724-3861091 GCF_038355195.1 Osmerus mordax | reverse complement strand
AAGAGGCACTCCTTGATTTGTGCTCTCAGAATACCCACACACAAACACACATACAGTATATATACACACACACACCCACACACACATACAGTATATACACACACACACACAATACTAGCACAGGACTAATATTTACAGTCTGTCCGCAGAGTCTGGCCAGGGTGATTCTCTCAACCTGGGGGTGTCTGACAAAGGCACGCTACGCCCCACTAGACATCCACACCCTGCCCTAGTATCTGTCTGGTCCTGGCTGAACACTGCAGGTGGATGACATGTACCAGCCCTAAGGGCCACGAGACTCTTTGGCTCTCACACGTTCTTCCTGACAACCACTTTCTGCTAGTTCTTTGGTATTTGACCTGTGTGTTTATGAAAACCAAGAAATCTGCTATCACTCCCTATTATGGATATCTCTGTTGAAAGCATGTTGTTATTGGCAGTTTTGAGTATCATAAGGACAGTGTGGTTCGGGATATTGACTGGCCTATCAACTGGGGAGAGGTTAGCTGAAATTCAGAACAGGGGACATGTTTTCTGCATTATATCCAGCTGTTAAGACGGATAAAGTATGTTACCATGAGGTCATGACAGAAGTGCTAAGTATATTAGACTTTCGGACACGTGGCGCTGTCTGACTGGGTTTAGTGTCGCTGTCGAGAATTCCTGCTCGAAACCCATCATGACCCGGCCACAATCTGTTTCTGTTGGAGAATGTTCCAGGCTGTGTGTTTGGCCCACGTGTGTTTGAGCAGACCTGAGCCCAAATGAAACCCACATTAGATCACAGAAGAAGCACTGTCTCTTCAGTCTTGACCCTGGACACAGACCCACAGGCTCTGGGAGAATAAGGGCGGACTGTTGTGACGTGCAGCAGTGATATTGGAAAAACAAAATCCTGATACCTGCTTCTCCTGCTTTAGAGTACTCTCATTTCAGAACGTTGCTACTGTGTCCCTTACTTCACCCATGCAGTGAGCCTGGATGTTTGGCAGGGGGCAGCGGTGAGCCGTGAAGAACGAGTGGAGTGCGGTTTGGGGAGCACTCTCAAGCCACTGACACGCTGCGAACTGGAGTCATTTGTACTCTTCCTGGTTTTGCTCATCAAGGCCTGTTTTATTCATTCTCCGAACATCTCTCTGAGAGGAGCCAAACCACTGTTTTTGACGTCTTTTAAAATAGTTGAATGTCAGCCATTTTTGGGATCCCCGCATTTGCACCGAGAGGCAATTTGTCACTCAAATTAACATGGCTTAATTTGAGCAATAAAACACAGTTGCAGAATGAGGCATCTCGATACCGAGCACTTGTGTTCCAAGTTGTTGACAAGGGGAGTAGCACTAAAGCTGGTTAAAAGGCAATCAATCATTTAATCTTTCCTAACTGTTGGGTTGCTGGGCTGTCCTTGCGAGGCAACTTTACGGCCAGAGACACGTCTCTCTGTGCCTATAGAGCCACTTGTAGAGTTTACATCACCCCATAGACACAAGCAGTGAAAGGGGATCTCTATCGTGACAGGTAGTAAACGTACTCACTATGGTCAGCTTTTATATCTCTGTCATCAGTTAGTGAGAGACTTCTAACAGAGTATGTTTTGCTTTAGACCAACACAGTATGTGACTCTACCTTGCATTCCACTGGCCTTATAACCAGTGGAATGCAAATACATTTTCAGAGAACCACTCACCCTTGGTGTATCAGTCTCAAGCACAGGTTTAGACATTTTGATTTGACCTCGATCAGAGCCCTGTTGGTCAAGGGAGGAGGTTGCGATTTCAAAACCTGACCTGATCTCTTCTGGAGTTTAGAGATGCTGGTTCTCCTCTGATCTTCTCTGCTCGGTGAGTCCTGACAGGGGAACATCCATACTGTGTTCCATCCAGACTGGGTAACAGAATTGCAGCTCATTTTGAAACTAAGGAACTGGACGTTCCTACTGGCTAACCCTCCCCATTCTGACTCAAGGCACCAAAAAGCGTAAACTCTTATTTGGGTTTGTAAACAGAGGTAGCTCTGGTCCAAAAAGGAACACGAGGTGAAGTGTCATGCACTTGAGCTTTGCATTTGTCACGTCAACATTCATTAATCTCAGTAGATAAGGTTATGGTATTTTCCCTTGTGTTTTTTTTTGTTGGTCGCTCTTACAAAACTTTCAGACTTGTTTTGTTTTTCAAATTAGGACTCCTTTGCAATATGTTTGGCCTGACTTGACCTGGAAGATGATGGATGGTATTTGTGCTGTAAGTCTGTATTAGGCACAAACAAAAATTGTTTGTCTAATGTGATGTTAACATATTATGCAGTTTACTGAATGGAAACGCAGTTTATCTCATAGCTCACGTTAGACTTAGTGTAGATCTGGTGTTGGAGATGACTCAGCCACAGAGATACAATCAAATAATAGTACTTCACAGGCGGTAACTCGATTGTATAATGTCTAGTCTGCTCTGGAAAAACCTGAAAAAAAGAGAAAGAAACATAGGCTATGCAATTTACAGAGAGATCCATTTCCACTGCGGCTGGTTTACTTTTAACTGTTTCAGCCCGTCTGCCCCACACCTGGCCTTTGAGTGTGGCACTAAACAGAGGCTGCACTGTTCCCCAGCCCAGACAGAAATGCAGAGCCTCGCGGAAAATAAATCAGCTGCACGTTCATTACACAAAAAGCTGTGGGCAGATTTATTTCATTATTGGGGCTTTTTTCATTGACAGACTTCCCCCCCCCCCACCCTCTCTCTCTCCCTCTCTTTCGCTCTCTTATCTTGCTTTGTAACTTAACCTTTAGAGGGGCTAGCCAATGTATGTATTTGATATTGCAACCTTGTTGATATCTTTGTATTGCGGTTTTTGGAGCTTTCTAGAAAGAACGCCGGCCCAGCCACCCTAATGATTGCATAAAGACCCTTTATAAGTGTCTCCTATCTGAAGCACCTATTGGCTTCCTGAAATAACACAGATAAACTTGTCAAAACAAAACTCTCTGGCGACCGAGAAGGAACGGACGCGTGGAAATAATCCGACTACTAAGGGCAGATATTTCAAAGTGTGCTATCATTTCAAAATGTGCTACTTTAAAACTGTTAACCACAAAGCCCTCTCTGAAATCTTAGTAAAAAGTTTGTTTCGGACACTGACTTGAATATTTGTGAGATGGTCTTCCACAAGATGTTGCACCTGCAGTTTTATAGAAATAATAATCCAAGAACCTTGAAGAACATGCTAGCACCAACAGTGGGAATGTAAGTAGCAATGCTAATCCTCACATGGACATTATCAATGGTAAGGCTATCGCTTCCTGTCCTGAAGGAAGGATGCTAGCGAGAGAGCCACGTTTGCTCCCCACCATCTTCTCAGCACCAGCTCATGCTGTGACCGAGGGGTTATTTTTGGAAACCGAGGGAGATCGTGTTACGTCTCTGAGAAGACCCTTTAGACAGGAAATCACCCAGTGAGACACCCAACAGCTCCAGTATTCTTGGCTTGTAGCCTGGCTGGCTAGCCCCGTAGGGCTGATAGGGGAGAGGACAGCCCTTTGACCAAGAGGCCCATCTTCATTTCAACTCGCCATGAACTCTTCCCAACATACCCTCAGCCAGTTCTTAGACCACATGTAAGTGGAAAAAGGAAGTATGTTGTGGTTTGAGGGCACATTTGTAGGTGATGTAACGAATGCGATGGATCTAAGTAAAACCGGAAATCAGATTGAGTTTGACACTGGAGGTGTGGTTTGGTCAGGGACGTATACATGACTTTATTTCTTCCAGGGTCATGACAGAGAGTTGCACATAGCAGTACAGTGACATGTTTGTTTGGCAAGGACATTCCTGAGGCTGGCCCAGAGACCACTTTGTAACTATGTGGGAAATATCAAAGTCGAAGCCTCCACCACTGCTTTAGCACGAAGTCTGGGAGGTTTATGACCAAACAGCCAATTCCCATCCAGTGTGTGTGTGTGTTGAAAAAAAAAAAAAAAGAAACATATGTTTGCATGCGTTTGTGTTGCCATAGTGAAAGTTTACTAGCGTTGGTCTGACCTCAAGGTGTCAAAACTGCAGCACCAGAACGCCATGGCTCTGTCAAGTCAGTGTCAATCATGGGATTCAGTGGAGAGTCCTCTGGGTCTCCAACTGCCATACTCCACCCCTCTCTCTCCACAATATCTGCAACACGACATAGCATTTGGCATCCATTAACCCAGTTTGGTGTGGGCACATAAAAGTTGACTCCAATTTTCTACAACCCTGCTCACCAATGTAGGCTCCAAATGCAAAGCTCATGGTTTGAACTCAAAATGGCCGTCAGAAAACACCAGACAAGGTCGTTTTGGGCAGACTGAGGTGACACTCAACATGAGCTCTCTGCGGCACAGCAACACAAAGTGTCCTTGGGAAAAAAAATCTGGATATGATCTTCTGCCGCCACCAAAGTTGACCCTCTCTTTTGCCTGGTTGGAAACCCCACAATAACCTTTTTAAAGGAAACACGTTTTCTGTATTAAGATCAAAACTCCATTGCTCAGTGACTCCGCAAAGGGATACTTGACACTGTGATAGACGTTATAAAACGATGGGTCCCCTGAATGGGAAGTTCAACTGTATGAGAGGGCTTTCCGGCCTCAAGCCAATGAAAAGTGTAGATGCTTTTAGGGTCCATGAACATTAGTGATACAGGGATTCCATAGTCTTTATTAGTCTAGTCTGGTTAAAACACCCCCTACCCCATTACTTCTACCCTGCTCCATTATAACATTTGCTCTCCACATAAACCTACCTCAACACCCCCTTACAATTTGAAGGCGAGGTAGCGCTGACGCCGAAATCAAAACAGGAGAGAGACATTGGAGTTGGAGCTCGAATTATCACCCGGTGTCCAGATTTCAGCATAGGTATCATATTCGTTGGCCAGGACGCGGGCTCTCCTCCTCCTCCCTCACTCCCTCGGCTAGACCCACCTTCATTAAAACCCACCGGAGGGTTATGAATGGGCCTGTCTGGTGCTCCTACACGCCCTCGACGGCCCAGCTGGTTCTTATTATGCACTCACTCTGTAGGAGAGAGAGAGGGAGATAGAGGGGGTGAGACAGAGGGAGGAACGGGAGAGCGAGAGTCGGAGGGACGGCGAGTGTGTGCGAGAGAGAAAGAGGGATGGGGAGAGGGAAGGGAGTGATGTGTGTGTGCGGTGGGGGGTGGGGTGGGTGGGTGGGTGCTTTCATCTCGGCACAGGTCCCAGCTAAGCCCTGCCAGGTAGCTCTGATGAAGCCCAGAGTTCAGGTGCTGAGAGGAGAAGCACTGGGAGAGGGAGATAGAAGCAAGGCAAGGGAGAGGGAGAGAGCCATCACTTCCGGACCTTTAGCGTATCCATCCAAGCCTAAGAACCTCTCTCCTCCTCTCTCCTCCTCTCCCCTCCTCTATCCACCCCCGCTATTCACATCACTCACTGGTTTCATTGCTTTACAACCCCCTCACATTTTTTTTCACCTGCTCTGCCTCTCTGTAATTTATAGTAATAAATGAAAAGAGTTGTCTTTTTTTCTTTTTTTCGCTGAGCCGTGGCCCTTACTTTCCTGGCAGATGTCCAAATGTGAGAATGGAAGATTTGCCCCCTGAGTCCCAGACATACTGTTTTGAGGCCACTTTTTATGAAAGTGAATAAATCTGAGAGGCAGAGGCGAGGTAGATGGGTAAGTCCCCTGGCCTTTGCTTCTGGAGTGTTCTCCGGCTCCCGTGGGGGAACGAGGAGAGGAACGGAAGGGTGAAACAGAGCGCCAAGGCCCGATGCTATGCATCATCTCGGTATCAAGTAAGCCGAGGCTTACTTCAAACATGTTTAACTTTTAGGATGAGATGACTTACATCACTGAGATTATGGATCAAATCTGAACCATTATTTTACACGACCGGCGTCGGATTTCAGCCCGAGACAGTAAGGGATGAGAACCCATAAATGTACCGTGCATCCCCACAAATAACCCCCATGGAAGCCAACATGGACACGGGAACAGTGACCCATCGTGAAGGTTCCTTACTCGGCCCATATGCACGTGTTTACGAGTGTGGAGAAGCTTGGAGTGACTGACAGCGAATAGCAGCTCACTGTGGTCACGGTGGGAGAGAGAGATTACGCCCGTCTTTATGGCCTGGTGGGAGTGTATTGTTTATAGGGCAATATGGTTACGATTGAGCTGCTCGAACACAGATGCACGCACGCACGCTCGCACGACGACGCGACGCGCACACACTCGCACGCTTTGTTTTGTGCACTTAAGAGCACAGACAGGGAACGCTCAGACGTGCACTTGCTCACAGACGTATATATATACACACGTATGAATGAGTTACACACGCGTACTCTCGCACACAAACACACGCACCCTCCCCTCACTTTCCCAGGACTTTGTAAATCGCCGGACTTACGTAGAGGAGGGGAGGGGGGGGGGGGGGGGCAGGGAGATTCTGTTCTCATGCCCTCCTAGCCATGAGCAGCCCCCACAATGTTGTGTTTTTTTTTCTTTCTTCTGCTCTTTCTCTCATCAGCGACACACTCATTGAGAATAGCTGCTAGAAGCCTCCTCTCTCACCCCCTGCACAGAGTGCGGCTCATGTGCTTCCAATTAGGTTTTCATTTGTGAAGAAAAGAGCAGTCCCTCCCCTTTCAGACACACACACGCACACAAACACACAGACACACACACACACACACACAGGCACACATACAAATATACAAATGCAAACACTTAAAGTACAAATACACAGGCACACACACACACACATTCTGACAAATAAATACACCGACACATTTTCCTTCGCATAGATACATCGGTACTTGGAGATTCATATTTTAGCACATTTCAAAAAGCTGCTTATAAACACATGACCTTTGTTTGAAAGCCAAAGTTGCACATACTGTGAGTAGTCCTGTGGATGTGAAATGTTAGCGCCAAACTTCACATTTCGAACAGTTCTCAATATGTCCACTAGAGGAGCCCTTACCTAACCAGAGAACCACAAAACATTCACAGTTAATGGACACACAATGGAGAAACAGCAGGTCATTTTGTTCAACTTGATTTGCTCAACAGATCTGTCTTAAGTATCAAAAGTATACCACGTAGATTATGAATTTATAGATGACATCACAACATCACAAATGCAAATCCACAAAATGTTGTATGTCATTACACTGCTGTTTTGGACAAATGGAATGTAGCATACAGTTAATTTTGGTGCATTTCAGGCGCTCAAAACAGATTGAGTGCCTGAAAGGGAATAAAAGCATGCGACGCAGTATGAAAACACTGGACCTTATGTAGGACAGCAAAACTGGAACACCGACATTACGTAATTGCATCATATAGTATATGAGCCGTATTCATTTGATGAAAATGTACCCTCTCTTCTTTTCAACCTCACGGCGTTCACTCTTCACGAACCCTTTCCCACCAGAGGACTCCATTGTTTCAGTTGTTTCTAGGCCATTTCTGCTGCAGGTGATTGTATTCCCTGTTGCCAGGGTGACATTCTAATTTGACCACATTGAAGACATTGTGGTTAGAGCAACAGGTGCCTGTTATTTTTGGTCCCCCTTCTTGCAGTGTGCGTGTGTGCGCGCGTGCGTGTGTGCGTGTGTGCGCGCGTGTTACCGTGGTACCTTTACATCTTCAGAAGGACAGAAATACACACCTGCCGGCTGAGACAAAAGGGACCAAAACACAGGCTCTGCGGTTCGCCGAACACCCCACCCAAGGGATACAAACCATTTGTTTATTGGCTCCCTGTGAAGGTGTGAAGTACAACACCGAGAGAGAGAGTGAGAAAAAAGTGCCGGTGTGTTTTGGTTGTGTGTGTGTGTTCTAAATCGTACAGAGAAGCGTGCAGAAAGTGACTCATCCCGTCTACCATCCTCTTCTTGCTGTACTGTTCGACTAACTGTCGCCTTTTGTGACCTTTTCAATGTTTCCATAGCACGGTGGTGCACGGCAGGTTGGGTTTGAGCAGAGATAATATCACGTGGGTCCTCTCACTGATATTCAATAGCTGTTCTGGCAAATTTGAGTGGATGCATGAAAAAAAAGAAATGTTGCCAGATGTTTCTTTTATCTTGTGCGTACAGTGCACTGCAGTAGGGAGGCTGCTTCTGATTGGGCTCGTCCACCACTTGAATCCTGGCGATTTCACTGTCATTTCCATCACCTGGCTGAAACTGATTTGAAGTCTTTGATTGCAGCTGTTATGCTGTATGATTGTTCCTTTGCTGAGAATGCAAAAAGGCTTTTTCTATGAGACCATCAATAGGAACTTGAAAGAACAATTGGCCTTTCCTCAGACCACATACAGTGGACACAGCTGTTTAGTAACACAACCGCAAACCTTGATGGGTTTTTCCCTCTAAACAGTACAATCTCACAATGCGGGGGAAAAAGTATACTTAGAGTGCAATTATGTACAAAGTGCAGTCGAAGCTTGCACAAGGTCATTAAGAAACACTTATTCTTCACTTCTGTAACATAATATCCTATCAAACTGCCCTCCTTCATGATTGTGTGTTGAGGACGGTAAAAACATGGAGGGGGGTAAGATGGCTGATCGGTTAGGGAGTCGGGCTATTAATCAGAAAGTTGTTGGTTCGATTCCAGGCTGTGCCAAATGAAGTTTTGTCCTTGGGCAAGGCACTTCACCCTACTTGCCTCGGGGGAATGTCATTGTACTGTAAGTCGCTCTGGATAAGAGCGTCTGCTAAATGACTAAATGTAAAAGACTTCAGTCATGGTTGGAGTCCCACGGTGGTTACAGAAGATTGTAGAAAGCACTTCTCTTCTTGGGAGGAAAAATCTGTCCTCCCAAGAAGAGGACAGATTTTTTCTGCTCGATGTGTGTTTGAAGAAGAGCTGTGTCTTCTTGGCCCCGCGCGCTTCTTCAGCCGGGGCGCTGAAGAACCAGCTGGCCCTCGGTGAGGCTGTGACCTCAGGAGACCCTCCAACTCCTCGCTGCCCTGCTCACCCGTCCCAGTCCGAGGTGATATACGCTTCTGAGGAAGGGGGCTCGTTTGACCCCGGCCCACCCCTGGCGACCCCCCCTCCCCATGACCCCTCTCCAGGAGAGGAGAAGGGAGCTGGGCTCAGGCCCACACCGCATGAGGCACCGCTAGGGATACCCCATTCTGTTATTCCAAATCTCTGGTTACAGTCCTAAACCCAAGGGGGTCTTTAACGGGCTTGGGGGATCACGACCCTGACTGTTAACAGCTCAGAGGTGAAAGGCTTTTTTTCCACATTGGGTCCTAAATTTGGCATGTTCCAAAAGTCCTCCCCTGGCTAGGCTTGTCCCCAGAGGTAATGTCCATGTCTAAGGCTTCCCCTGTGAAGCCCAACACTATACCTTAGCTGGGCCAGGGCTATACTGGGGATAGCTGAGTGAAATGAGAGCCCGTTTGACCTGTGAACCACAACAACTCGGACCACCAAGCCCAACTCTAGCCCAACTAACAGTCAATAGAGATGAATGAATGCTACAATGTTTGTGCTTTACCCTGTCAATGAAACAAAGGATGAATTGGTTTTGATAGAAATGATAAGACCTTTGTGAGAATAGTCAATACTGATGTATATCGCCAGCATTTTATTTATCTATTCATTTTGAATATCCAAGTATATCAGCGAACAGAAAGTTTTGTCCTAAACAATTTTTTGTCTAAACTAAAAATTCTGTGTCGGCTTTGTCTTTGACCCGTTAATTTGTCTTTTTGACAGTGTGTCAGTGTCCTTCTCCGTTTGGAGATTTCCATTATCTTTCATGTCATTATCTTCTCACGTACCGAATTTGAACTTGTCACAGCCCATCGAAAGGTAGTAATTGATGCTCGATCTGAAACAGGCCTGACGACCTTCTGCTCTTTCTGTCAAAATTACACCTGCCATTTTTTATCTCAGAACACGCCTGTCACAATAACAACAGAGTTCTGTCCGTGGGCATATTTTGGCTCACCTGTCATCTGTGCTTACTTGCAGGACATATTTGATTACAAAAAAAGTGAGCAGTATTTGATCTAATTCAGGTTCGCGGTGACGGAAATAGCTCATCTGTTGTGTAAACCAAAAAACACTCAACCAATGGTCTTTGTCAGTGTACAAAAGGCCTACAGAATACATATGATGTACACAAGTATATACTTATTCCACAACATGATTATTTTAGACCAGTTCAATTCAACCTTTAGGAAGGACACACACACTGGACTCAGTTCATTGAGGTAGAACAATTTTTTCATGTGTCACTTAATAGAGACCTCCAGGGCAGGAGGTCCATCACAGTACATATTGTGTCTGGTCCAGCTGAGGATATCCTCTCGGAAGTTTCTGGTACAAGGGATGGGGGTTTGGTTAAGGGCGTGTTCATCCAGTACTTCATGAGAGTCGGACAGAGTACTAAACATTCTTTTTAAGAGAGCAAAAGAAGCCCAAGTCATCCTTCCTGCTTTCATCCAATCCTACACCTCCGCAGTCCCCTCTCCATGCACCTATACCACACGCACACACCGCTCTCACCCCCCTCCACCCCACATACACCCCGGTTGCCTATTGTCTCCCAGCCTCGGACCGTGACCCCTCCACACACACACACGACGGGGGGGCATGGGTCTATTTTTAACAGTGTTGTCTTGTATTGTCATCCTTCTCCCCTTTCCACACCCCCGCTTCCTCCCAGCATTCGTTGTCCTTTCCCCCACTTCCTGTTTGTGCGGCAGATGTAGAAGTCCCGTGGCCAGAGAGTGGTCCTCTAGAGGCTGTTTAGACCGTCTCCCCTCGACCAACCCTGGCCGACGGGAAGACATGGTCAATGAGCAGAGCGTGGAAGGCTTTAGTCATGTCCGAATCAGCTACCGTATCCTAATTACCCTCCCAGTGGATGGGATGGGTCACTATACGCGTATGTTCATGGGGGAATTCCTGACGTTGTTTATACTTTGGTTTACAGATGATATCTCCACAGGGTTGGCTCCAAGCGGGGGCAATGCCCCCCCAATGCCTCTACGGGAATTTCCCCCCAAATGGAATGCCGTACCCCCCCCCCCCCCAACACACACACAAACACACACACATTATTGTAGCTATACATTTCTATTGAGACCTATATACAAAAGGCCCCCTTGTGGAAACCAAATGCCCCCCCATACGATTAATTCAGTAGCCGAGCCTGTATCTCTACCTTTCAATTACTTTGTCTCATTGATAGATTGAGATCAAGTATGTGATAGAATGATAGAACAACATTTTGCTTGTGAGGCACTCAGTGTACTTGAAGCAAAACAATGACATCCATACCTCTTCAAAGCGTCTGTTTAATCGACTGGGTCACACACATCCTTGAGTGTATTAGGCCTGTCACAAGGACAGGGTGTGACGTATAGAAGTTAGATACACTGCGCTATTTGGACCACCTAATTATGTCAGTCTACATTATCATCATTCATCCAACATAAACAAAAGAATATGTCTTCTGTAAGTTAGGAAGTTTTCTTTTTTGGCACCAAGAGACTGTTGTGTTTTAATCTAGAATGAGGCTGAGGAGTGGAGTCCTCTCTGATTACAGCAGCTTCTGCCAGTTCCTCTTCAGATCTTTGCACCCTGGGGAAGACTTTTTATAGTCAAACAGGAACCCACCTAACCCTGTGGGATTCCTGTCCCATGCTTCGGCATGACAGAATATATTCAAATGATGCCTTTCTTCAGGCGCCACTGTTTTAGTTTCCCTCATTTTGAAATCAGTAACGACAGTACTGTTTAGCTGAAACTGTTTTGTTGTTGTGTTTTTACTAAGATTTCTGTTGTGATGAAGATTGTGGGGTCAAAAGGTTAGATACCTTATGTTGAAGATGTCTTTAACTTTTACATAAATGTCAAATGTCACTGAAGCATTTTGGTAGTATTCCTCATACAACAATGGCTGAGGTGTTAACTGGTCATTGGGTTTGAATGCGTGACAGGTATAAAAGAATATGAATCGAACACAAGATTTCGACAAAGAACATGCTCAACAAAGACAGTGATGCCTCGACTGACTCCAACATTGATATGTATTTTGTCGTTTGTTACGCCACAATCTACTAAACCATGGCAGGAAATGATGCAAGCAGTGACCTGTAGATGTGAAAACATTTTGGAGGGGGGGGGGGGGGGGGGGGGGGTCCCAAGAGAGTCTGCCTGACAATGGATCAAATCCAACATCAGACAATAGAGCATAAGTCAGTTGGCAACATCAATACCCGGTCCAGCTGCTTGTCTCGCCAGTCGTGTGGAAAATGTGTGAGGTTTGATTACTCAGACCTTCTGGGGTCTTTAAGCCAAGGTTACATCCCACCTACATTCATTCAAAAAGCCCCGTTGAGACGGTGCAGCGACTGGTTGACCTCTCACCTCTTAGTCTTATCTACCTCGGACATCTGTGTAGTCCTCGTCCCACAGATGTTTCCTGGTTCGCTTCTGCGTGGCGGACGTAGCTGGCTAGCTAGCGCTGGGCCCGAAGCCTGCAAGCTCGCCTGTCCTTCTGGCCCCGAGCACGTGCTAGACCTCGGGGTGCCATCAAATGTGTTTACGCAATGCCTATCATGGCCGATGATAGTAGCTTGGAAACTGTGACCAAACAATTCCGGAATGTCAGCAGACTAGTGGGCGAGGGGATACAGAGTTATTTTTTGATCTCAACATGACAAAATGTTGCTGCTAAATGACTAAATGTAAATGACAAGCGTAGGAATGAGGATAAACAGGAGGAATATCATTTGTCATGGTGACGTTTTGGGGGGAATCTGGTGGCTGAGCGGTGAGGGAATCGGACTAGTAATCCGAAGGTTGCCAGTTCGATTCCCGGTCATGCCACCTGACGTTGTGTCTTCGGGCAAGGCACTTCACCCTACTTGCCTCGGGGGAATGTCCCTGTACTTACTGTAAGTCGCTCTGGATAAGAGCGTCTGCTAAATGAATAAATGTAAACGCAAATGTTTTCCTATCCAAAGGACGATATGTCATGTAATTGTGCTTGGAGGAGAACAGGACTTCAATCCCACTGAGCTCAAATAAGATGAATCAACTGTAACGAGGAACATGTTGCTGTTCAGCCATGCAAAACCTACGTGACTACTAACACCACTTCCAAATTGGAATGGTCTTTCTTTTGTTTTATGAACAAATGTTGGATAAGGTCCAAATTCACCTTACAAAGTATCCTTCCCGACTGGAAGTTAAATTATTATTCAGTCATTATGTTTATAATATAAAAAGAGATGACTATCTGTTCTTTAGTTGGCTGCATTCAAGACTTTACACACGTAAACAGAGTAGGCTATTAGGAACTTTATCACCTGTCATCAAGTCTGCTAATGTGAAATCAAATATATTTAGAAATGCCAGTCATTAACCAATTCATGTTTATTAGTTACATTTTATTAAATGTTATACATAACATTGTGATGATATTGAGTACATGAACTTTAAGTAAAATTGTACTATATTTGTTATTGTTCAGCATGTTGTTGGAATAAATTCTCATTGCAGCTGGACTACCCTTGCAATAGTGCTACATTTCTATACATGTCCTACTTAATGTTACCAGAATTAGTTTCACTTCCACGTTTTGCTTGCATCTTGCCACCACTAAGGCCTTAACATCTTTACATGTCTAGAACATTCTGTCAACTCCAGTCTAGTCTGAGATTCTTTCTCTAGGCTTTGAACTTTGAGATCATTTCCACCGCTGTTAAGCTAATTGCTCGGCTCCCTCTGAACTAGAGTCTCGATTTGACTTTTACTGCGGTCTGATGATAGCCGTAGACAGACTCCTGTGTGCGAGAGAGAGAGAGTTACTCCATCATCTATGACAGGAGTGGAGCCTGCTTGGCTCTCTCCTCCTTCCCAGTATCTCTACTCCTGGAGGGGGGGAGGCAGATAGCCATGGCTGGGGTTTGGGTACAGGTCGGGACTTCTGTACAGTATGGTGGGTAAAGCTGGCATGCTTTACCAAAGCAGATCAGTTGATAGTGTGTATTTAGTCGAGTGTCTATTTCTTGTCTGGCTGGGTGTTTATACATGCGTGTATTTGTCATTTAGCTAAGCATCCTATGTTTGGAGCTCTGTATTACGATAAATAATAGGCTCCACCAACAGTAAATACATTAGTTTGACTGTTAAATGAATAGTTTGACTGCGGTGCAGTGCTCCAGCCAAACAGCTTTCTCAATGTGATTTTACCTACGCTGATGGCTTGTTTCAGCCATGCATGTTTATTTGTATTGTAAACACAATGCACTTCATAGAATTCAAGAGTTGAAATAACGTCTGGCTGATCACAGCATGAAGTATCTGTCACACAGATGCATAAAGGCTGCAGACAGAAGGAGCCTGCAGATGAGAACCTGCACAATGCATGACATCATGCAACTGCTTTTGAAGTCTGCAGATATTAAACACCCTATGGTGACGTTCAGTGGTTTTGAAGCTTGCAGAAGCACCAAGCAATCTTCGATTGTCACCCACGCACGACAAAAACCAAAACTTGAACATGTCCCAAAACATGAGGGATTTCTAGTTACAGACAAAGACAAGTTCCAAAGAATAACTGTTATGAGTGTGAATTCGAGGTTGTTACCTTACTCTGACGTTGGCAGTCTTCCACAATTGACTCTGATGTGGCCGTTGACTCGATGAACTATAACTTTCACAAATGTTTTGTCTTTGAGGTTTAAAGATATGCCTGTATGCAATTCTCATCAATGTATGTTTTTGGGGGGGTTCGTTGTCAACATGCCATACCATGATTTAAAGTAAAACTTTGAATGATCAAACTTGATGACTGAAATTGAGTCTAAATCTTATGTTAGACTATCAGAAGTTATCATGGTTTAGTGTTGTGCTGTCTGTAATCAGGTAAAGGTGGCGGGCGCCTCTGGTGGTAAATATGAAAGCCTTTCCATAATTCCATCCCATGTTTCGCTGCTTTTCGAGAGAGAAACCACTTAAAAAGTTTGAACCTGTGTTTTCAAGCTATTTCTAGAAAGTATCCATTCATAGAGAGGAACTACAGTCTTGGCCTACCTACTGGAATTGATATACAGGGGCTTTCAGGCAAAGGGATCTATTTAATATCCTCCTACGTTTCATATGAGTTATAAGGATCAGAAGATATTTATAGCACTGCCAAGATGGCTGATGTTTTCCAGACTCTTTGCCTTGGGTCTTCAGGGAGTGCCCAGCAGATGGTTCCTTTATTCACCTCTACTGTTAGTTTTTCCCTCTCATTTTTTTTCACTCTTTCTCTTTCTCGGTTTTATGAAAAGAATCAGCTGAGTCGTTTTGGAACAAGAGGAAATCCTATCAGATCCACAGCGCACCCAACCTCCCGTGTCATAAATTATTGGACGCTTCAAAGTCACAGGAAGTTGAGGCCTAATAAGGTGTTTCCTCCTGGTTTCCTGTTAAGCTAACCCTGCACCAGAGGTACTTTACCCTACCACTGGATCATAACATTTGACCCCCACACACTTAAACCGGGCCCATTATGTGGTCAAGCTGCAAACTCACCGTCTCGACAAGTCTCAGTGGTTGAGGTTCTTGCGCCTTCTGTCTTCGACCACCAAGGAGGAACTCTGCGTCACTTTGAATTCAAAACACAATTTTTGAACGCGGTCTAGAAATGGACTTTGATTGTTACATCAAATGAAGACATGCACATGTATAACGCAAGCATCTCCACATCAATTTCCAAATCTCAGTTCTTCTTCCCTTCCACCCCTGCCTGTTCTCCCTCTCCGTTGGGACGTGAAAGGGTTAACTTGATCAGCAGGAAACCCAGAGGGAGGAGGAGATCAGGTGCCCCATCTGGATCAAATCCCACCTGGGCCCAGATCAAAATAGAGGCAGGGGTGGATGAGCCATGGCTAAGACAAACCAGCCTCACATCAAAGTCCGGAGGAAGGGGCAGCTATCAGCCCGAGGGAGACGATGTTTGGGGGGTGGGTTGTATGGGGAAGCAAGTGCCCAGACTGTCCACGCTCCCCTGGCTAACATGCGCCACGGCTGGGTGTCTGCACGCTCTCATCTCCACGCCAGAGTTTGTCTTTGAACCACGGGAGTCATCCTCCTCCTCCTCCTCCTCGCGCCTGTTTCACAGATAAGATGCACAGATTAAACACATTGAAAGGATATGTTTCCAATTTGACTTGTGCCACCTTCCCCCTTCCCTTCCCCCTGATCCCCTCATCTCTCGTCCCCTCCTTCAGTCTGCCTCCCCCTGTCTGCCTGTGCCATGTGTCAGACAGCTGATTAATTCTCCTGTGGAGAGGCACAGGGAGAAAGAGGGGTGGGGGGCAGTGGGGCAGAGAGGAACGAACGGCAGATCGATAAATCATCTCTTTATTCATCCACAGGTAAATGCAAAAACATGGCCGTGTTTAAAAATACATGGATCTCTTCCCTGATGTCTCACAGATGCTTCTCATTAATGTCTTCCTGGCCTCGGAGCAGCACTGTAATTTATAAACTGCTTTTACATGCAGAGCCCTGGGACGTGTCTTATCTTTACTGTGCAGTGTGTGTGTGTGTGCGTGTGTGTGTGTGTATGCAGGTGTGTGGTATAGCAGGGAGTATTTCTGGGTGTGTGTTCAGTGGCTGGCTGGGATTGATTCCTCTGTGTGTGTGTGTGGGGGGGGGGGGTGCGTGTGTGTGTGTATGTGTAGGCATGTGTATGTCTTGAAAGTACTGGATTTTCTTACATTAACAAATCCAAGTGTGTAATCTGGTAATCCATATCTATGGCAATATCAAACCACTCAATTTGGCTTTTGGTTTCTTACACTTTTGCCTCCAGAGTCATTCGTTTTACCAATGTATTTCTTTTTGGTAAAATTATCTGTTTTAATTTCACATGAATTGAGTTTTTGTAAGTTTCTTTAAAAGCAGTTCAGATTTAGAATTGACAAGGTCTGAAACATTCATAATTCCGAGAGTGGATTCAGAAGTTTTTTGTAATGAGAAAAAAGTCTTATTCTTGGTTTTCCACCTGCTCACACTCTCTTTTCCAACAGATGGTGTTTCTAACCAGTGGATTGCATTACATTACAGTTCCAGATGTAATATTCTTAAATCAGAAAGAACCACATAGGGTTACAAAAAACACAAGTGTGTTTTTATTTTTGTATTTTATATTTATTTAGAGTGTAGTAGCACACTGTACTGACAATCAAAAGCTGTTGGGTAGTATCCTAGTAAGAACATTCTGTCTTCTTTTTGGTGATCCTTTTTGGTGATCCTCAAAATCGTATAGTTTACTTTCAGAGCAACTGCTGTTGGCTGACACGGGTGCTGCTATAAACCAATGTCCTCAGGAAAGAGGATACAATTTTGAGTTGGGACATTGTGTTTACACAAGTAATGTGCTGGGCTAGCAGTAGATAACATGTCATCTTCCCCTCAATGTATTGACCTCAGTGGAATTGTGAAGTCCATAAATGCATCAGTTCATTCAATTCTTGATTGAGACGTGTGGAACTAAAGAGATGGCTTTGTTCGAAAAAAAAGCTAGTTAAAATAGAAGAATAGTTTCATCGAAACCTGTTTTTCCCCCCTTTGTTGAGAAAAGCATTGTGGTGTAGATCCCAGACTCAGTCGTTGTCTCTAGTTCAGAGCAGATAGCAGCGGCGTAGCAGGCGGCCAGCCATGTTCTTTGAGGTGTTGTCATGAGTCTGATAAAGGTGGTTTCCTGCCTCTGCTCCACTTAGCTGTCTTGGAGGGGAAGACGAGAGGAGATTGTGAAAGTGCAATCACAGCTAAAAGGGAAGGTGCAAACGCCTTTGTGCCAGATCAGCGAAGCACGTCCTCTTGGTCAGTCTTGGGTTTTCGGTTGCAACGTCCATGTTTATGACTCGGCAGCAAGTTGCTAATGGCTGCCAGGTTGTTGACCCCCACTGGAAACAGACGTTTTCTCTCCTCCCCCTCCACACTGTTGGCCTCTCTATTTTGCTTTCCTTAGTTTTATCTGTGGGCTTCTGACGCCCACTCACTCTTGTCTTTAGCGAGGGGAGAAAAGGGTAGAAAGCGAAGGGGGAGGAGGGGCCGAGGGGGGGGGGGGTAGTGTTCTGGTGAGATAGGAGCACTTTTGGACGGTGCGTATCTGTTGTATGT
The DNA here is from genome assembly GCF_038355195.1 of Osmerus mordax. Taxonomy (NCBI): domain Eukaryota; kingdom Metazoa; phylum Chordata; class Actinopteri; order Osmeriformes; family Osmeridae; genus Osmerus; species Osmerus mordax. The sequence continues at coordinate 3,842,928 of NC_090060.1, read as the reverse complement.
CACTTTTTGTGAGTTGTCATGTGATGCAAGGTTAGAATTAGACAGGCCGGGGTGGTGGAGGCAACAAGGAAGAAGCGATGCACATCTTGTGTAGTAAAGGAGCCATGTCGGAGTGCTGGGGAGTTCCTTGTCTTAAATAGAGCGCCCTGCTGTGTGTAGGAGTGTCAAGACTGCGCGACATGACGGTGGTGCTGACTGACAGCACCCATGTCTCAGAGTCTTTTTGGGGAGATTTGGGTGATTGTTCACACCACGAAAACACTTTAGACAATTTTGCACTCATGGTTCACTGCTGGTCCATCTGTGTTCTGTGTCCAAGTCCTCTGTACTGTTTAACATAATTGTCCTTATCACCTGACACCGAGTCAACCAGCTACACTCATGCCCCAGGCCCATATCTCTCTCTCTCTCTCTCACATACACACACGCTCACTCTCTCTCTCCCTTTCTCTCTCTCTATTTCTTTCTCTGTCTCTCTTTCTCAATCTATTTGTCTGTATATCTTTCTCCGTCTGTGTATCTCTCTCTCTTTCTCCCATCTCGCTCTCGCTCTCTTTTCCTGTCCCTGTTTCTCTCTCTTTCTCTGTACCTCTTTCTCTGTCTATCGGTTTCTCTCTCTCCCCCTGTTTCTCTCTCTCTCTCTCTCTCTTGCTGTGTCACTGTGCTGTAGGGGAAGAGATGGTGAGAACAGTAGGTCCTGGTCTTTCCCAGCCACGGCCCAGGAGATTGCTCCGGAGCATGGAGCGCGCCACCTCTCCGCGGCCGCCGCTATGTGGGAAAGCCCTGGGAGGGGGTCCCTCTAAACACATCCAGGCTCTCGGCCCATTTCAGCCAACCCAGCCCTGCACAGCTCTGCCCTGCCTGGCCTGTGAACGCTAGTTAGCGATGTGTGTTTTCATTGCCGACGTTTCGCCTTGCCTTCTAGACAAAACAAAAGTACCACACAAGTAGTCACCAGTTGGTTCTCTCCTGGGGGGCTTGACCCCTTTGTGGCCATGTCGAAGACCAACATAAACGTGTTTTGAAATGTGTTTCCATTGTGCTTAAAATGGCCCCTTTGAGATGTATTGATTGACACTTTTCCTGGTCAATTGTTTTGAAACCGTTTTCAAGTTTCATCTCTTTGTCTGTTCCAGCGTTGATGCAGTTGTTTCTTTTGTTCTGTTACAACCCCTGGTGCTACAACTACAAACAACTGTCAGAATCATTTCTAGTATTGCAAACACCCAGGTACTGTTATGACTCAAATCCAACTGCTTGGCTAGGCTGTTCTGTGTTACGTATTACACAATTTGTGCTACTACAAGGTGGTTTGGTGAGTAATCTCCAGAAAGTTCCACCATGTTACACTGATACTAAGCAGAACAGTCTGTTAAGTTTCAAACCTCAGGAACCCTAAGGCCAATCTAAGAACAGTGACCTTACTGACTTCAATAGGCTTAGTGAGGTTTGACTTTTTCTTTTCTTTTTTATCCCCAATGTGTCTATTAGACAAATTAATTATATATATGAATTAGAGGTATTCCATTGTGTATAACTACTTTGTCATAAAATCTGCTGTTTTAGCAGTAGTCCAGCATAACTACTTTTCAGTGGTCACACAAACAAGCCCCCAACCCACAAAACCCACTCTTCTAGAAAGATCTGTGTTCTTCCAGTCTAATGTGCGACAATATTTTAATGTCCATATGTGACTGGATCCTTTTATGGGAAACTTGGTGACCTGAGGTGAGTGTGTCTTCTATACACAGCGTGCGAACAAACTCTTTCTGCCCCCCCACTCTCTCGCTCTTACTCTCTCTCTATACCTCTCCCTCTCCTCCCTCTCCTCTCTCTCTTTCCCACCCTCAATTTCTCTGCTATTAATGGTATGTGTTACATTGTCGTTTTTCTGTCTTGTCTTTTACCGTTTCATTGACCCACTGAGGTGGTATACAGCTGACACAGACACCTTGTCTCTGGTTTCTATTAGGGCTGAGTCACTTGAAGGCTGTTTATGGTGCCTCAGCAGTGCTGGTCTGGGAAGGGAAGCAAGCCCAGAGTGCTCTCTCTCTCTGGGTTCTGCGAGATGCATGCCACGGAAGTGTCTTTGGGGGAATGAAGGCAAGACCTGCTGGGTCGTGGGCGGGTGTTTGTTCAATGCTGGATGTTAGAATTTTCTCCTGGTGCGTCGTCATGTGACCTATGTCTTTTTCACACACTGAGAACAGGCAGATGTAGGCATGAAGTCATGGACAAAACCTTTGTATGGAAAAAAGTCAACGTAAACATTTGAGCTCCCACGAAAATTCGTAATAACCCTGTACTTTGGAAACCGTGTTGTAGAAGATGTTGACTTACTGTTTGTGAAATGTTGTCACAAGTTTGCCAAAAAAGATTACTTTGTTGTGTGGTCTGAAACGAAAAGACAGTAAGCTTCTGACAAGCTATGTGGCTCCAAAAGGTCAGAGGACCCCAGAAATCAGTCTTTAAGAAACCTCTGTTTCTAAAAATAGATTATGTTGACCTTTTTCACTACTGTGTAAAAATGACACATTTACATAGTCTTGTCAAAATGAAAGTACATCTTTCCATTCCCTCCCATACACTCCTTCACACATTAGGTTGACCTCTTAGGACTGTGAGGTACTGACTATTTTAAGTATGAAAAAACATGAACTTTGATTTTAATACCCGCAGTTTTGGTTTCACCACCAGTACAAATTGAGGACCCTTAGCTGTCTTTGCAGATGCCTGCACTTGGGCATCCCTCTTCTGGGAGGAACCCTTGTGTCCCAGAGGCCTTCTCCCCAGGCACTCTGGGAACTGCCCTTCTCACTGGTAAGGCCAGTGGCCAGCAGGCCGATTAAGTCGGGAATGTTTTCTTGGGTAAGTTTATGCTTGGATGGTTTATGGCTCGAGGCACTGAAGATATTTACAGTGTTATTGCTAGGAGAGAAGAAAAAAAAAGTTCATTCATGTAGAATGCGACGGCGTTCACACAAACCCAGAGTGTTTGTGTCCTTTCCCAGAAAACTTTCACCTCCGAAATGTCAAAGGTTGTCATAGATTACTTTACTCACTATGATCATTGGAAGACTAAAAGGGGGAAGATTCCTCACAAGGACACTATCTAACAGGACTGTGTTCCTTTTGTTTTTTTTTGTTTTTATGGATTTGACTACTCAAGGACGTAAGTTGAATCCCAGCTGGTTTGATGTTGTTGGTCAGAAAGGCTTTAGGTTTCATGTCTGGAAGAACCTGGTATAATAATGGAAAAGAAAGAAAAATCTAACAACCAAAAACATTACAAAATCTAAAGCAAATTAGATGTTGACACAGTGTAACTGGGACAGTTAATAATTTGCCAAAAAGGAAAACAAAAATGCTGGATTGCAGTGAGACATGAAATTCAGTGTTCAGTTCTAGTCACATGAGTCAGATTCAGTGTCTGGGATAGCAGGTGCTGAGCTCTCTATTTTCTCTGCTCCTTTTTCCCCCTGTCTCGCACTCGTTCATCTGTGTTTGCTCTTTTGAGTTCTAACTTTGTTTGCACTCTGTGGCCATGTTAACCACCACTTAGAGGCTGGTTGGGGAGAGGAGGGTTAGGGGAGGCAGGGAAGACATGGATACAAGATGGCCACTGTCCCACTGCTGGTTGCTTTTCAGCTTGACGAACAACCGGCTTTGCCAGTGGTCTCTTTCACGGTCGTCTCCATCTTGTCAATAACTAAATGGAAAACGGATTCATGACTCGTGACTTTCTCAAACTGTGATAGGCAACATTAACAGAAGCAAAAGACTGAGATGTATTTAAGAGCCTATGCTAGAGAAGAGTAGATCATGGATTTACAGCCTAGGCCAGACCCGGGATTACCCAGGAAGGACCGTCAGCACTACTGGGCAGTAAATCAGCTGTGCTGAAGCAGGAGCAGGCCCAGTGAGCCAGTGGTGTTAGGGGTGGAAGGTCAATGGGAAGCAGAGCTCAAAATCAGGCAAGCACAATCTCTTATCTGTTCCTGACCTGGTTCTTTGGCACAGCGCAAACAGCTGCATCATCCTCATGTTCTCTCTGCTTCCTATTTTCATCACTGACCAGTTGGTTAGATGTTAAAATAAAACACCAATATTTGAACACATACTGTCCTTAGCTGTAAATGAATGTAGATGAACGTTGTCCTTAAAGTTCCACAGTCTAACTAACTGCTGACAGTTACTGCAGCTTTGGGGCAGTAGGCTGACAGAGAAAACATTGTCAGCCCTTTGCTAACACCACCCGGCAATGCTGAGAAGGGGTAAGGACTTCTTAGCTCGTGTGTTTTTGTTCGCCTACGTTGATTGAACATGCCTATTTCTGAATATGTATGGAAAGTACCTCCTGTTATAAGCAGGGGTTTCAGTGTTTGTTGACTTGTTGCGGTTTAGAGTCACGCAAAATGTGCTACGGCACTGACCACACACGAGCACAGGGAAAGCGTTTCATTCAGAGTTGGGGGGGTCGTCAAAGTGTGTGTTAAAAGGCGAGAGATGAAGAGAGAGGGAGTTAGAGAGAGACAGAGAGAGAGAGAGAGAGAGAGAGAGAGAGAGAGAGAGAGAGAGAGAGAGAGAGAGAGAGAGAGAGAGAGAGAGAGAGAGAGAGAGAGAGAGAGAAAAAGAGATGGGACTGGATGAAAAAGGTGTAGTGAGGAGAGGCCAAGGGATCTTTGTAGTGGATAGTTGACCTTAGCCTTCATTTCATTCTGAGAATAGGTGGGAGTGGGCCACTGAGAACGATTCATTGGCCCTAGCATTGTCTCGGTGTGTTTAAGCACGTGTGTGTGGATGTGTGTGTAAGTGCATATTCATTCTGCCTCAAAACTTTATCCATCAAATTCTAGACACTCACACTATCTACAGACACACTCATCATCTGACTTTAAAGCGGTGGATACAGAATACTGCAAGATAAGATTATTACGTGATTTATTGAGAATTTTGACTTGGAATAGTTAGAGGTATACTTTAAAGAACACAAATGATTTCAACCTTATGGAACTGCACATGTAACATACCAAAAGTAAACACGGCTCATGGTCTTGTACAGATTTTACCTGTCTCTCAGAACCATGGAGAACACTATCTTACCATGTAACGTAAGGAGTCTAACAGGCTGTCAGACCAGGAGGGAAAAATACTGAATTGAGAAGGTTGGAGGCTTTTGAGGAGTGGGCTGAGTTGTGGGGGGGCTGTGTGTGTGAGTGTGTGTGTGTGAGAACCCCAGACAAGGAGAGAAGGGGGCCAGTGCTCACTAACTCTGATTGAAAACAGATGTTGGAGAGAGCCAAGACAGAGAAGAAAATGTTTCGGAAAATTCTCAGGCCTCAGCCTTCCCTTTCTGGGCCCTGGCCCCTGTGTCCAATCACAAGGCAGCATATGGTTGTCGGAGGGGCGTTCCGAGCACGTTGATTGGCCGATCAGTGAACGTGGGCGCTTGGAGCAGATGTCCTGGGAAAGTTGCTGAATCCCAGTCGACCCGCAGTAAAAGAGAAGTGAAAACATTCGGTCGTACAACTGGACAGTGACCAAAACCTGTTCTAATCCAGCTGCACACACGCACATGCACACACACACACATTCACACACACACACGTACATGCACACACGCCCGTCCACTTGTACAAACAGAAGAACACATGCATGGATCCCTACTCTGAGACCCACGGTGATGCCGCCAGACCTATAAATATAAAAGGAAATATCCTATTCAAGTTCAATCATCGAAATTTCCCTTTTTAATGGGGACCTATTAAAAGTGACCTTCATGCATAAATAGAAAGTTGACTGGAAGATCCCACTTTTTGCTTTTGTTTTTGTGTTCTGGAGAATCCATTTGGAAATGAATGTAGCTGCAGGCCTTGACACCTTTTCCAACCCTCTCTCCTCCCCAGACTCGCCTCTCCCCCTCCTCGCACATCTCCCCCCTTCTCACCCCTTCACCCTCACCTCCTTCAGCCCCACCTGGCCCAAGACAGTCCAGACACGCGCACGGTGCCTCACCTTCCCACAAAGAGCAGTTCCCCCGTCCCCCATTGTGGCTCGGGTGTCAGCCGTAAGGCCCCGCTCCTGTAGCATAAATCAATCACCATTACTAATGTGGAAAGTCCACATTACCATGAGAAGCAACCCCATTTCCGTCTCCAGAATGCCAGGTCGGAGGGAGGCTGGACCTTCCTGGTGAGTGAGTCTGGGCTAGGGCAGGCTGGGGCCTCATCTCAGCTGGGATGCGGGCAGGTCCGGAGGTGGCTCTGGGAGTCAATGGCATATTAACTGGGGATGCGACAAACGGCAATAAAAATGCAAATTGCAGCCAAAGCAGAGGATGCCCCCAGAGCCGACCTTCATAAAGCAGGGATAATACAGTCTCTGTGCCAGGGTCGACATGTGGGTCAACACCACCACAATACCCGCCAAATGAGAAAGGGGGACTGTGGCGGGGGGACAGGGACGACTGGTGGTGCCTCCTTACAGTGGGAGGGAGAGTAAACAAGGGGGCGGCTTTGTGCGTCAGTCGTGTTTGTTTGGTTTCCTGCCTGTTAATTAAACCTATGATCATAAGTATCCAAAACTAACTTGGCTTTAGGTGTCCTACAGATGTGGTGTGAACAGTCTGCCACGTTTTCTTTATGGGTTTCAATTTAAACACTGTAGTGTCACATTACACACCTGACTTATTATCTATTCAGGAAAAAAAGAGGATTTCCTACTACAATTTTTTTTCTCAACAACAGTGACATTCTTGCACAAGTATCCAAACAAAACTTGTGACGAAATGTTACAAGTCTTAGAAGTAACCTCCCCCTTGCTCTGATGTTGCAACAGCAGGAATCATGAGAAGGGTCAGTGAGAGAAGACACTGCATGTTCTACGGGCATGGGCCAGAGTGTTTACACAGCGAGTCCCCAGACTCTCCACTACCCACAGTCCTCTCTGATCTACCTCAACTCCACCATAAATAAGACTAAAACAGATCACTGCTCTGTGATGTCGTATCAGACAGAGCCAGAGGGATGGTTGGGTCATGTTTCATGTTGGTCTTCTCTACGTAACGCAACCATTCAGCTGGATCCACTTGCGTCACACAAGGAGTTGCCTGTCCCTGTGGAGAACAGAGACTATGAGAGATCACTTAAAACAGCGTTATTTATTTTCGAAAGTCATCTGTATTTCTTTTTGGTTTTTCATCCAAATCGAATGGGTAAAAACTAGGATGCCTTGACATCCGAGAAAAGGGCCATGTTTTGGATCTTGTCCCTGTTAAGTGTCACCCGCAATTGAGATGTGCACTTCGATGTCCACTCGTCAAAAAGAACTGCACGAAATGTGCGATACCAGACAATGAAGGACAACCGACACAGTTATTCTTCCTGTTCCCTCCTCTCCCCTACAACCTACTCCTCTCTTATGCCTGTTGAGACGACTCGCAGGAGGCAGACGGAGCTCGCTAAGGCCTTTAGATAAATATTTAGGTTGAACGTCTGACAAACGAATGTCTCTCCCGCGACGGAGCGCTGTGAGCTGTGAGCGACAAGGGGGTGGGGGGTTGGGGAGGAGGGTATGGGGAGGGGGGGCTCTACTTTCAGCCGGGGAAGCAGACGCCTCCCGACATATCTGTGCCCCTGCCAGGTGTGGCGGTTCTCATCTCCGAGAGCGGCTCTCCTCTCAGGGATTTAGAAGAAGAAAAAAATGGACTCAGTCTGAAGTAGCAAATGGAAACTTTTTACGTCGAGTGAAATAGAGAAAGAAAAAAAAAAGAATGCTCGCTTTGTGTCTTCGACTCTGAGACGAGTAGGGATGAGTTTTTTTAAATAATGGGGTGGATTTTGTTCCAAATTCATTGGAACGGTGAAGTGTTTAAAGACTCTGTTGCCTGGTGATACTGTCTGGTCTGGATCATATGCCTGGGGTGGTGGAATGGGAGAACAGCCACCTGTGTAAGCTCAACATGCCCTGGCCAAGTATACTCAGTGAAACTAGTAGAAAAAGGTCAGATTGTGTGTGCACGGGCATGTGCATGTTAGTGTGCATGAGATTTAAATCAGGTACCATATATACTTTTTGTAAGCACGTATCTAGTTTGCTTCTGTAACGTGACAGGCCGCAAGAAAGGCAAGACTCCATCAAATTGCTTATAAAGACAACAGCTGCCACCACAGTACTTCAGACTCTGTCTCATTCCCTCATCTTAATCTCTTCAGTTCATTCTACAACCACGTTGTTGGTTGCTTTGAGGATTTTAGTAAGAAGCATCAGATGTCCTCTTCGACTCCACTTCTCTATGATAGGATTGAACATCTGAAGTTATAATCCACATCCTCTTGCAAAATGCATTTAAGTCCATACTTATATTTGTCGGATGTCGACGGGTGAGAGTCCTGATCAGGCGCATTGCTAGACATAAAGCTTTACTGGGGCACAGGCCCCTAGTCATTATACGTACAGTTCCGGGACGTACGTTTTATATCAGCTTTGATAGGGACATCAATAAATAAAGCCAGCTCGCGCCATAACTTGAGCGCAAATACCGTTTTTTGAGCGTCATGTAATATAATACGTTGGACTGGTGTTGTTATTCTGTTTGAGTCAAAATAAGATGATTGGTGGCCTATTATTTAGACTCCTATGTTTCATAATCAGGAGTCAGGTGGCTGAGCGGTTAGGGAATCGGGCTAGTAATCTGCCAGTTCGATTCCCGGCCGTGCAAAATTACGTTGTGTCCTTGGGCAAGGCACTTCACCCTACTTACCTCGGGGGAATGTCCCTGTACTTACTGTAAGTCGCTCTGGATAAGAGCGTCTGCTAAATGACTAAATGTAATAATGTTTTCTTAGACTACCTCAATTCTGAATTGCGGGCCGACACCTGGACTTATGTGTGCACGCTGCAGTGGCTATATAGCAAGCACAGCGTGCAGACAAGGAATTCTGCAGGCACACATCAGTTTGTGTTTTCAACTGCATTGATTTACGAACATTGATTGGGATACTGCGTTTCTTTTTCTGGCTATTATCGATCTAACTGAATGCGCTGACTAATAAAGTAAATTGTTTTAACTCAAACTTGTACAGCAGATCCTGATATATATTTGAACATGTTCTGACGCTTTGTCCAGAGTCCTGACTGTTGTAATGGATGATTTGGCGTCAGCCTTCGCCGTGACAGTGACACACTCTTTAAGCAGGGACACGCCAGCGTCCCAGTATGCCTTTCAAAAGGTGATCTTTTGACAGCAGGCTCTGGGATGTTGAAGGGAGACTAAGGCTGCTGGGGCCAGTTCATACTGTATAAGATCAACACCGTATATATTTAAATCTGAGATTCGAAATAGACTCACAGAACTTGAATGCAAGCGAGTTATGTACGTGTAGGGATATGTGGATCCATGTCCAAGCTGTCTTGAAAACAATTGTTTTATGCATTTTTACTGACTCAATTGTATTATGTGTTATTTTAGATCTTACGAGCAAGGGTAGAAACTTCCAACTGAGGATAGAGTGGAGGAAGTTGGTAGTTCATCATATAGCAAATAGCCCACAGCCACAACTTTCTAAAGTAGGTAGTCAAGCATACAATACTGTACTAAATGACTACACAATTCACAAGATTAGATTTGTTCACATATATTTTTTTATAACATAACATTTCAAAGTACAGTAAGTACAATAAGAAATAGAAGCTACAGTTTATAAAACTTTCCAGCAGAAATCAATGATGGGCCAGCATCAGCCTTTTTTTCTTGAGCAGACAGGTCTTTTTCTATTAAAAAAGAAAATCGCTACATGTTTTTGTCCTGCGCTACCTTTTATTTCCCATGAAAGCACCAGCTGTCTGTGTCTCTCTTTTATAAAATATAAATTATCGAAAAATATTCAAATGTTTGTGAACTAAATACATTAAAAATGATCTCAATAACAAAAATACAGAAAACACTATAAAATATACAAAAAACTGTAACATCGAGAAAAAAAAGGGTTTCCTACTGGATCATTCGGAGATATGTTACCATGGCAACGTATCTATGTATGCATGTAAGTAGGTATACTATGATCTGTGCAATACTGTGTTTGTGACATTTATCAATATAGCCTAAATACTTTTTCCTGACAGTTGAACAAACTTCATTCGAAGTCTAAACAGGCACGTTAATAGACAAAGATACTCATATTCTGACCTACTACAAATTGTGACTGGCACCAAGGGCATAGTCAAAAACAAGTTAAGCATATATTTAAATATCTAAAAGAGTTGCCCTGGTATAAAACATTCGTTGGAGGTAAAAAAAAAAAAACGAACAGTGAAAATAAAACAGTGATTAAAATCCTGGACCTAAACATGCATTAAGAACTAAATCAAAGCAACTAAAGGTTGACCTGCCAAAACATTCATATCAAACAGCAGGTTTCCATGTACTGTGTGAGGGTTTGCGTGCTTGTGCTAATTGATAACTGAGAAACCAATCTTGTAGCTTGTTGGCCAAATAATCATTTACAACACACCGATACAGTATCTCTTTCTCAGAATTTGGAGAGCACAAAATATGCAGTACAAGGGAAAGTTCTTGGCATAGTCTCAAAGTTGAGCACTATCCCAGATAGATCAAAGTAGATAAAACTAGAAAAAAGTACAGTTTTTTGGTCCCTGTATTCCAACATGGTGGAGGGTACCCCACAGCCCCACTGCCAAAGACCTCACATGGGTTTGGTTATTATTCCTGCTTTGTCTCTTGCTTATTTGTTTAATCTGGGTCTTAATAAAGCTTTATGAAATACAATCTGTACAAATAGACATTTCAAAAGCTATTCTCATCAGTATGGGTAACATTCATCCACTGTAAACAATAACATTTTTATTTTAAGATGATATTTCTTGACTTTGGCTTTTCCCATAAGGCCGGCGTAGAGTATTGGTCCCACTGAACTGACAAAAGTGGAGCCACTGCTCCAAACCTAACCAGCTATCCACTGTGTGGTCCAAGTGAGCTAGACTGTCAAAATAAAAACGTTCATATACTTTTGCTCATCCATTCCATAACCAAAGTAGGGCGTTTTTTTTTGTCTAAAGCACAGAAAATTATGAATTACAAAATACCATTTATAGTAATGCCACTTGCACCCCCCCCCCCCGCTTCTCCTGTACATTTTGAAGTTGACACGTTTGTCAATGATTTGGATTCTTCCCTCCTTTAACAGTGGTAAAACAAGAGCGTCTATTTACACTTCATTCAGCAAAAGCCTCCGAGCGATGCAGTGCTGCTAGAACTCAAACCACACCCTTGCTGTCAATTATTATCAATCACACGTCACTTATCAACCACCAATCTCTAGTTCCCTGTCCACGTCTACCCAACCAATCTCCTGCAGCCTCCTGATACACCCATCCTCAGACAGTCGCAGACGGCCTTGACTTCTCCTCACCTCCTCGCTCGCAAATTTCCACAAACGCCTTAACCTTCAGAAGTACTGTGCCGCAACACTAACGTGGGACTTTCGTAGCACAGTACCCTCGATACACATTCCAAAAGCTTTTCTCAAGCAGTGCCTTGACCCAGGATGCAACTCGCTACACTGTCGCCCTCAACATCTTGAGCATTGGAACAGCATGGCACTCATGCCTGATCTTCTCTATGCGAATTGACCGGCCATCCTCATACTGGTGTACGAGTTGTACATGCATGCTGATATGAATAGTCTTGCAAAAACACTGTCTCTCTATAGCAGGACGGCAAATGTGCAAAGGTGAAAGCGTCAGTTTTTAAAGCAACGGTTACTTTCAGTTGGCTGTCTATCAAGCACTCTTGCTATGAGTAAGGCGCCCTTGTGAGCTATGTGAAAACGAGAAAAATGGCCAGTGTCTAGTGTCGTCTGATAACCAAATTTGCATTTTGAGGCTCGTGAAGGGAACAAAACAGGAGTACGGTTAACCTCACACAGAATATCTTCTGGGTTCACAATACCTTCATTTGTTTAAAAAAAGACAGCCCTCTTTCTGAGCCTCTGTAAGCTCCAAACAGGAGTCATTAACAATAATACTGGCACAAACATACAGTATGGTTCTAAAACAATAGTTACAAAATAAAATAAAACACTTTTTTTTTTTGGTCCAAGCTGAGAACTCTACCCATGCCTATTGTGTGTGCAGTGAGGCAGAGAAACAGTGAGCATGTAAATACAACATATTTCCATTTTCTATTTTGGCAACAGATTTCATAGCAGTAATTTTCCTCTCATGCAATGTCCACCCTACAATGAATCACCCTCTGTCTCCTTCACAGCCCTCTTTCTCAAAGTCAGTTTCTTGTGCTACTTAGGCAAAACGGGCACTCTATTCAAACAAACAGCTTTCCATTCACCTTGAGCTGCTCAGTTATACCTGTATATAATATTCATACACGACGCCAAAGCAACAGAGAATATGAATTTTCACTGTTGGCATGTGCTCCATTTTAATATGTTGCCTGACATGAGCTCAAAATGTTTCAAAGACCACAGTTAGATTTTTAAGTCCCAAAATGGTTGCCCAGTCTACCGGATAGTAAAGAACACTTTCTGAGCCCCTAGTCTTCTTGGCTGCTTTTACACTGTCCTTCTTTTCCTTTGTCCTGTAGTTTTTCACTCGTCTGTATCGGGCTTAACGTCCAACATGGCGTGGAGCTCCTCAGGGGTGTATCCCAGCAGGCTTTTTAAGTCACAGACAAAACGGTACACGTAGCGCTTGCCCGAGGTCTTGTGGATGATGTTCTTGTCGTAGTAGTAGCGCAGGCCGCGACTCAGTTTCTCGTAGTTCATCTTGGGCTTATTTTTCCTCTTTCCCCACCGCCGAGCCACCTGAGTCACAAAGAGCGTTCGGTTACATAGTGTAACAAGTGCCTAATACCCATGTGATACACTTCCAAACTGCCCTATTATGTAACTACGGACAACAATCCAGATAAAGTTTTGGATTTATAAACCAATAAAATTGTTTTCCAATTCTGTTTGTCCGAGTAAATGACCCTTCCCTCATCACTGACAACATCCTGCAAAACACCCCAAAATACGAAGACGTCAAAACTCATCTGTCAAACCACTCTGAGCCCCCGACCATGTGACAGTGGTCTGGGAGGGGGTCGTGACCTCTCACCTCGTCGGGGTCAGAGAGCTTGAACTCCCAGCCGTCTCCCGTCCAGCTGATGAAGGACTGGCACGACTTGTCCGTCAGGAGTTCCAGGAGGAACTGCCAAAGCTGAATGGGCCCGCTGCCTGCAGAGCAGAGGAAGATGACGACAGCGATTAGAACGGTGCTCGCTAGCATGCTTCGAGAGAATAAGAAAAGCGAAACACACAAAACTGTCCACATTTCAGATAAGTAGGTGACATAATATGTCAGTGTAGCATTTGGAACAGTTCTGTTCACGCTTTTTGATTTAACTGACTGCCTTGGGCCATTCATCTGACCCTTAAAGGAGACAATGTGAAAAGTTGAGACCGAATTAGTGGGGATAAAGATGTCTTTTACAGCACAAGGAGCCCATTCATGGCTCATCTCTGTCTGTTCGCCTTGAGCAGCATGTGTAGCTGCCTTGAGAAACATGTGTTGGCTAGGTTCCGTAGCATATTTTTGTCTCCTCCTATGAATACCATGATGATGAAATCATGGCTGTTCATGTCCCAGATCTGAGGACATGACTTCATCCAAGCATGTGTATGCGTGTCTGTGTGTGTGTGTGTGTGTACGAGAGAGTGAGTGTGTGTGTGTGTGTGTGTGTGTGTGTGTGTGACTGAGTAAGTGAGTAAAGGAGAATGCTGAATGAGATGCGAGTACGGTATCTTCTAAGTAGACAGTGGTTGCATAGTCCCCGCTAATGTCCAGGTTAGCACAGAATACTTATTCTGTTATTGGAGTGAAATGCATTCACCTGGTCTTCAAATGCATTTTGCAGGCTCAACAAATTGAGCAAAATAAAAGGATGACCTTGACAGCGACGTCACTACATTTGTATTGGGGGGAGGAGACAATGAACCATAAAAAAGCCTGCCTGATCTGGTTACTCTGATATTGTGGTTTTCTGTGCAATGACAACCCCCCCTGTTCTTGGCTTGTGAGTTCACAGCCACACCTACTCATGTAGCACCTCCTCAGCAACGGCTAAGAAACAGCAGGTTTTCTCAGCTGCCTCTCCAAAAGAGTCAAAAAGACACACACTAACAATTTCAGAGAAATGGGCCTGTGGTTTTTGCGCCCGAGAGCGACACATACATCCAAGCCCTTCGCGCTCGGAAAAGAACAGACGCGCAGTGAAATGGGAGAATTGGTGTTCGACTCGCCGAACACCAACAGACGGAGTCGCACTGGGTCTCCTGAACACTGAGAGCTTTGAGACGCATTCCATGAAGTCTGCTACTGTAACAGTGGGCCCACATAAGGGAGATACAGTGCCCATTTAGCAGTCGTCCCCCCCCCCCCCCCTTGTGCTCTCACGCGAGAATGTAGTTGAACCCCCTTCCAAAAAAAAATAAAAATAAAAAAAAGCTTTCCAAAAATATGAGTGTTCACAATGGCCTTCATTGAAAAAGACTACAGTGTAGCGAATGAGGGTGTAGGGGCGAGAGAGAGAGAGAGAGAGAGAGAGAGAGAGAGAAAGAGATGGAGATGGCTAGAAAAAGAAAAGCGTTGAGCATGTGTGTGGGTGAAAGAGGGCGAGATAAACAGTGTGTGTGCGTGCATGCGCGCGCGTATGTCTATGAGAGTCAGAGAGTGGTCAGACAACCCCAGAAGTGTCAAGAGGTGTGACTGGATATGAAAAGCATTTAACCTCACAGTCTGACTTATCTCTCACCTCTTATCGCTTTCCTGCTAAGGCTGTGCAGAGAACGAGATGTGCCTGTATTTGGTGTGGCGCGAGAGACGCCCATTTGAACAAACATCCTGTTGGGATATATCATTTTGCATATTTTCCATTGCAGCTCCACTCCCTGCAACACCCGCTCTCCCTTTCTCGCTCGTGCTGTTCACAGCCATTTTTTTCTTTTACCCTCCATCGCCCACATATTTTACTTCATCTTGCCGTCACTTGCTGCATGAGATTATGCATGTATTCTTTGGGGGGCCTCTACTGTGGACTTACTTGCTTGTACGGCATGTGTACTAACAGCTATTGCCGACTGAGGCCAGACAGACCTTGTCTTTATCCGCCAATTTATGATATTTTCCTCAATTTTTGGTTTCTTCTCTTTCTCATTCTGCGTTCCTCCAGGTGCTCTGCAAAAGTGGGGTCCCACCAGCAGAAATAATGTGCAACATGCGTTAGAATCTCAATGGGTTTCTGTGCTGCCCTGGCAACCATTGTCATTAGAAACACGCCTGCAAGGTTATACGTTTTGGCGAAGGCATCTGCATGTGTGTTTTTGTACCGTCATGTAGGAAACGTGGTCCAAATATCACATTTACAAAATCATAATTCATCCTCGGCATTTGAGTGTACTTTATCATTATCTGCACTACATCAGAATTCAAAGGTTTGTGTAACTTCTTTAGGCCTACATTTCCATTTGAATTATTTTAGACAATACAATAAAAGAGATAGATATATGAATGAATGACGCACCGTTTAATAGAGGTCTTGTGAGTAGCATTACCTTGGGGACTGCAAATTAACTTGACCCCAGGTCAAAACATAATCAAATCTAAGCATACATTGTCAGTGACGTACAGAACGGATTTTGGCTTTCCCCCTTCCACTACTAACAATCTTATGACTACAATTACCTCACAGCAGAAAAGCCCCACAAGATTTCAGCTGAATAGGTGACAGTTCAGATGTTTTTCTAATACTCAGCAAACCTTCCATTGCTCTTGATAATTGAAACATTCATCAGGAAGGTTTGATTCTGTGTTTAGTGCCTGTAGACATAGTGTTGTGTAAGAGTTTCAGTTCTGAAGGTCTTGTCCAAACTGGCAAACATTAAAAGGCAACATTGAATGTAATTCTACTTTTCCACACTACAATCCCGCCATAAAAGACTAAAATAAAGAATCCAAGAGATTGTGTTTTAAGACTTGTCAGGCACCTTTACATTTAAATAGAATATGGAGGCGTATACTAATCGTAAATAGGCTTGGGGAGATGAAGAGATAAATCAACAGAGGTGGGTATTTTTTTTTCTTTCTTTTGCTGTGCACGCGTTGCTAAGACAACTTGGAAAATAGGTCGAGATGCGGGACATAGATAAAAAAAGTGTGCAGATGAGACAGAAAGAGGTGCAAGGTGGAGAGAACAGGGCAGGGGAGCTGCAAATGATTGTTGTCGTTCTTCCTGTTTCCTGTAAGGTGCGTAACTCTGAGCCAGCTAAGGTTGGAGGTGTTTTTGAACTCCTCTTTTAAGTTACCTCAGTTATGTTGAGGCACACCCACACCTGCTACCACAGTGCATGCAAAACCAGTAGTTTACGTTACAATACATCTAATACCATATCCAATGGAGACCTATGGCTGTCAAATCATCTAAGAAAAATAATAATTTGTTGATATACCTACATTAAAATAGACAAGGTACTGGTGTACATTTTACAAGCAGAGATTCCCAAAAACACTACTATATCATGTGACGGTCGTGTGCCTGTGGAGGTAATCTCACCCGTGTAGCCCGCGAGGGCCGCGGCAGGGATGACAGGCTTGTCCTTGCTGAGGTCCGAACGCTCCCTCACGTAGTCCTTGAAGGTGCCCTTGGGCTTGTGGCCCTGCAGGGCGCTGGGGTAGTCCTCCGAGTCGAAGCTGTCGTAGGAGGGGACCCGCTGTAGGCTGCTGAAGGAGGACTGGCTGCTCCAGGACTGGGTGAGCCGGTCGCAGCTCTCCAAGCTCTCGATGCTCTCGAAGGAGTCCTGGCCACCCAGCTTACCTGGGGGTGGGGAGGACAGGATTGGGGGGAGAGGGGGGGGGGACAGAAGAAGATCACAAGAGTTCATGAGTGTTGTTGCTCCTGAAAAGGTATTTTAGCCGCGCTTCGGATCAAAGGAATTGAATTGCTTTACACATTTTAGGACCACGTAGACAATGGACTTGACAATTTGTGACTTCCAATAGAAATAGGCCACCAATGCAGCGGTAGAATGTTAATTGTTTCAAGCTGCAGCTTCAGAGACAATATTTACACCAGGAATACCCACAAGGCTTCGGCAGCAAATGAGTCCTTCTCTCTCTTTTTCTCAACCAAGGCTCGTTGTTTCTGTATGCTGCCGCGTTTCTCTATTTCACACTCTGCTTCGCTTGTAGAGCTGCCATTTAGTTCAGACTAATTGGAAGACGATCGCACAAATGGCTCCTCGCTATTTCTGGCCGCCGGATAAGAAAAAGATAAGAGGACCCTTTGAATTGCCAGCTATTAAAGTACGAAACGTAATACAGTGCACCAACTTACGCCCCGAAAATCTTCCAATTGTGAAAAATTGAAGCCACATGTTGGGTTTCATTTTTGTGCCACAAATACTTTCCCACGTCGAGAAATAGCTCAATGCCAGGCCCCCGACCGCCCCTCCCCCCACCAAAAAAAAAAAGAAAAGGAATTCTTTGGATTTATGATGTTCGATGTCTGGACGTACCTTGCGGGCAAATGCCCAGGCCGTTGGAGAGAATGTGTGTACTGTGGCTAACTCTATCCATCATACTCCTGCTCATTTGTTCAGCTGAGGAGGATAGAGGGGAAAGAAAATCCCAGCTTTACTGGTATCGATGTAAACCACATTGCTAATTCTTCTCCAAACTATCAAGAGGGGAAAGCGAGCAGATGTGCCTGTGGTCCGAGCAAACGGGATCGGTTCATGAGAACGCCCGTGCTCCCTGGCGGACTCGGGTTGACGCCAAGTACAGAAAACCTCAAGGTCGAGACGTGAGACAAAGAGGGGCAAAAAAAAAAGCACAGCGTGCTTGAAGGTTCGCACTTGAGGTGTTTTAGGTGAAAGGTTTGAAGGTAACGTTCTTCAACCTGTCTGGCTTTGTTCGCGTTTGTTCGTGTTTCAAACTGACAGGAAAACAATAGACTGATCTCGTCTTTTGTTGTTTGTTTTTTTGGGTTCCCAAACCTCGTCTCATGCGAGCGGGGGTGGTGGGGGGGGGGGGTTTGTTGGAACCACAAGCACAAACCATACTGCCTACTTTCTCCTCACCTTGTACACACACTGTTGTGGCTGGGTAAGCTTTGACAGCAGCAGCACCATCGCACACATCCATGTGGGCACACGCACACGCACGCGCACAATCGTCTTTCACAAAGATAACTAGACTTGGTCTTTGCTCCAGTTATTGACGTCAGCCTCACACAGGGTTTCAGTGAGAGATGAGCGAAGCAAGTTCAGGCGTGGCACTCGGGCAGCGCGCGTCATATCGCCCATCGCAGTGTTCTCAGCCCGTAGGCTCAGCTCGATAGGCGGTGCTGTAAGTCGCACACGCGCGCACACGCGTCCTCGATTACCTTAGTGTTCTGCGCTGCTGCCACCCACCACCGTCCCCTTCTCCCCCATGCGGTCTGTGTCTGGATTTAACTTGTTGCTCCCTGCCTCACGTCACGCATGTTGCAGTGAAGGCAGGGAGCGCTTCCCCATGGACGTCCATTCCGCCAATGTTAAACCTATTCTCACGTATATGAATAAATGGTGAAATCGATCACGCGAGTGTCTCGACTACACTACGTCTAACAACGGCCTCTGCTGCATGCGAGCTCCTGTCGACCTGAGGTCGACTGTCCACTCACCTCTGCTGATGCGGCCCACACACATGTTGTCAGGGGAGACCACCTCCTGCTTGACTGTGAAGTAGTGGCCCTGCAGAGGGTTGAGGGGCGCGTCCCGGAGAATGACGTTGGGGTATTCGCTCTCGTACTTGAGTGACAGCAGGTCCTCCGAGCTGATTGGGTGAAGCGTCTGGTAGGACTCGGTGATGAAGCCGGGCTCGGAGTACTCCGAAGGAGGGACGCACTGAGCGTGCTCAATGCCGTAGCCTTGAGAAACAGGAACGGAGGGGGGGGGGGGGGGGGGGTTGGAGACACAGAAGGATTATGCAATCTGGAACAATTTCATGTCTTTACAGGAAAGTCATGGTGATTAGAACTGACAATTACGACACAGCATGAGAACTACTCACATAAATGAACAAACAAACAAGGATGAATAAATGGGCTCACATGCAATATTAAGTAGTGTGCCAAAATGGATATTAGAATAAAATGACGATCTATTAGTTACAAAACAGACCATCTACAGTATTTATCCCCCTCAGAGGTACTTACTGACAAAGTAGTCTGAGCTATAGCGGGATTCCTGGAAGCTGGAGGTCAGGCCGTTGGCGTTGGAGAAATGCTTTGTGTCTTCTTCATGAAAAATAAATTATGAGCATCACTAACCCCGTCATTGATTTCATGTATCGTATAACTGCCGTGAAAAGCTGCATCGAGTGTCGGGCCTGACTGATGAAAGATTAATGACCTGAGGTAATTCTCCTTTCCTCTTTGGCTCCTGTTACGGTGTTAAATGCTAACAATGCCTATAAAATGGGCCTTTTAGCATGGACTAGACTATTGTTTGCATCCGCTCTTCGAGATGTCCTTCTGACCCAGCTGTTTGAGTAAACGGTTCTCAACACTGATGAAAGATACGGCCGTGGGTTTGCAGCCTTTTGGCTCCAATGCCTCTTACCTTTCTGAAGCATCTCCAGGTGTTCCCAGAGAATGTCGCCCACAAAGTCAGGGGCCAGGTCTAGGAAGCGCTCCTTTCCCAGGGCGCAGAGGACGGCGCCGTTCATGCAGAACTTGTGGAAGTCCACGTTCTTCAGGCTGAACTCATTGACCGTCCACGCCAGCCACTCGCTCACGTGACCCTCCGTCCACACTCTGGGATCTGGGGAAAGGGGGGGCAAGCCAAGACTTGATTTGGTGAGTTAGGTGTGGAAGCGTGACCGCGCGACGGTGAGCCCGGGGTCTGTCGGAATCTCATTTGAACACTTCCCATGAGCTGCAACACAGATCTTCGGTGTGATGGACAAAGCCGTAAAATCCTTCACCGACGTCTCGGTAAGAAACCTCCCCTCGTTCGTGCTTCGTATAAATAGTGAAGAGACGTCGCACTGCGATGCCATCACAATGGATTTGTATTTAGAATATTTTGGGCCGTTGATAAACGAAACATGTAGGCCAGTCTATTGTAGACATTACGTAGACATTAGAGAATGAGGTATTTGGCTGCCCCTAACCATATGCATGTTAGTGCAACCACAAACAATCAGCAGTTTCAGTTGTCTGCAAATAGGCACTTAATAGACAGGAAACCCCCGGCTAATTCAAGGCGGTGTGAGGACGGCCAAAACACCCATCATTCAAAAGCAGAAATACCATTTGCGTACTTCCTAAATAGCCAAGTGTTGTTCATCATTAGTATGGGTATCATTATAACATTGTAGAACATACTAAATGTAACATAGTTACATTTAAATGTAACTAAATGTAACATAGTTACATTTAGTGATGGATAGTGTCTTAGCTTTCGGCAGTATGTCAATGTGTTTTGGGGTGGGTGATTTTCTAAGAGATAGTGTGTGTTGCCGTGTGACCAGACAGACAGTTGAGGGAGAGAGAGCTAGATGGCACAGCGCTCCGCCGTACCTTTGGGAATGGCCAGTCTCTGCTGCTCCTTTGTGAAGCCGCTGAACGTGGCCTTGAGGGCCTGAGACATCATCTCTTTACTCCCTGGAGTGAGCAGGGGCACGTCTCCACACTCCAGATCTGAGAGAGAGGAGAGAAGAGAGAGAGCGAGCGAGAGAGTGAGAAAGAAAGACAGAGAGAGAGAGAGAGAGAGAGAGAGAGAGAGAGAGAGAGAGAGAGCGAGAGGAGGGAGGCAAAGAGAAGGGAGGGGGTCAGTCTCACTAACCGGACACACCGTAGTAGCCACACACACTTTCGGTCTTTAGCTCCAGTTCCTCTCCCATCGTGATCAAGCTCTTGGCTCAGCCATTACATCCTGTTCAAACAGACAGTGTATCGACATCCCATCTAATCCATTAAATGTCGCAGCTGTCGCAAAAGTGCTCAGTGAATCGCAGGAACACACCCTTTCTGGGCAAAATGGATTCGTTTCCCCTGCTGTGTGTTGTCCAGGTGCCTCTGTGTTTTGCTAGGACACAGGATACGCGCCTGATATTTAGACGCTAGAAGTCGCTACGCTGAATTGCTTTGAAGGAGCGTGCCCACAAGTGACTGGCTGCCTGGGTGGGACACAGGGTGAAGCCTGGGGTCTGTCTGAGATCATTCCGGACCCTCTAATTCAGCCCCTGGTCACACAGACACACAGTTAGGGCGCAAACAGAAAGGCTACTGTTGCCCTGGGTAGGCATTGGGTCAAACAGTCAGGGTCAAATGTCAGGAGTGAGGTGATGATGTCACCCTGGCCTCTGGTGTGTGTGTGTGTGCGTGTGTGTCGGGGGGCGACGGGGGGGGGGGGGGCGACAACTCGCGGTCACACACACACAGTGTTCTCAGTTCACACATTGAGTATCCAGCTGGACACAAGGAGAGTCTTTGATGGCTTTAAACAGCGCCTGATGACTGGCGGTGCTCTAATTAGATTGGCTGGTCTGTGGAGGCTGGAGGAGACAGAGGCGGTGTTAGAAAGGGAGTTGATTCAGGCGAGGGGGGGGGAGGAAGACAGGGGAAAGCCCCCATGCCACAAAAATACGAAAAAAACTGATTTAAACAGCAACCCCACCACTTTTTTCCGCAATGGAGAGAGAATGACAGTGCATGCTACAGATTACTGAGACGACCCTCTAAGAATGTGCTTTGAAAGTCGCCACAAAAAAGTATTCAACGACAAGGAACACTTTCTGCAGTGCAGAACAAGCAACCCTAAAATAAGTTGACGTATGCTTTGCGTCAGCTTTGCCTCTGCGTCTCTCTCTCTCTCACATCGCCGGTGTCGTTCTCCCAGATGTTCTGGCCTCTCCTCTGCTGGACGGGCCAGCGTCCTGGACTCTCTTGGAATGCTCAACAGCTGTCCCTGATTCGCCAGTCGCGCCGACATAACCCAGCGCTGGCAGGCTGGCTGACAGGGGAACTAGACCTAGCCCTGTCTGTGTTGCTCCGTGTCTGTCTGCCTGTCTGTCTGCCTGCCTCTCCCTCCATCTGTCTCCTCACTGGAACCTGGCAGGCTACGTTATGCCAAATTCACAAAGAGAGAAGGATCAGAGGAACATTGCCCCTGTAAATGTGTGGTGCGCATGTCTGTGTGTGTGGAGGGGCGGGGGCTAGAAATTGTCTGGCCTGACTCAGTGTTTCCACATGGAGAATTACCTGCAAAAAGGTCAATAATAATAATAATATTATGTCAGGCAGAGCCCTTTACCCTGCACATCTCAATGAACTCTAACCGTCACCAGGCCTTCCTGCACCAACAACGCCATGACCCTCTTGACTCCGGGACTGTGTGTTCGTTAGCAAGAGACAGATAACGCTTGGCGGATAGCACTGGCGAGCGATGCCATCTGCCAATGTGTGCTTTCTTCAGACAGCGTGGGCTATGGCCTCACAGAGCGCTACGGCTCGCCTTTCCGGAATGAATGGAGACGAGTTGGTCCCCGCTTTCGTCCTTCCCCCTCTCCCCATAAATATATATATTGATCCCCGAAGCTCCCTGTGTCTCTTAATATGAAGGTTTTCAGCATGCATTAAAACCATTCTAATTCCGAGCATAGAGAAATGAAGCATTGTGCTAATGGCATAAACCCACATCGCAGCTGTGTGTGATAGCTAATGCACAGCGTCCATTAACAAAAGAGGCAGGCTTTGGTCTTTAGCCTCTGGTAAATGGCGGGGTCCTGATACGGTTTCAATGGCTGTGTGAGAACCATTAGCGATGGCAGGGTCAGAGGCTCTGAGCGTTAAGTGTCTCCTAACCAGCCTGATCCACACTGGATGATTGGAGTCTGTCTTGACCCAAGACGAGGCCCGTCCATTAGGATGAGAGACGGTGGAACGCTAGAACGTTCTCCGTTCCCTCGTTCTGTCCACCAATGGCAGGATGGCAACGGTGCCGGCCCAAAAGACGATGCGACGACACGTGCAAAACGAGTGAGGGCGACATGCGGATAGGGAATCGATCGCCTCCTCCCCAGTGACATCACCGTGTGATGGATGGACGAGTGGTGAGTGGTCTGCTGGGTTGCCACTATGGTGTCTCCATCCCCTCCCCCTCCTAGGTTGCCGAGGAGATATCAACCGCTTGGACGACCCCTCCCCCCTTCCCCCACCAACCTGCCTGGCAGGGATGAAGGTTCTGCCTTACACCTCACACACCCAGGTCGGGAGAGTCAAGGAGAAAGTGGCACACATGCACACACACACACACACACACGTGAACCAAATTAGCAGCATCCTTTGCCTGTGCGCCAGAGCGAGGGCGTGAAATTGGGATTTTTCGGCCGGGGGGCTACAGCCCTTGGGAACTGGAGACCCTCGACAGGCCCAGGCGAGATGGGGCGAGGTCGGGAGTGTGTGTGTGTGTGTGTGTGGGAAGCGGAGGGGTGACTCATCGGGCTGTAATTGAAGCCGATCACAGGACAGGAGGAGGAGAGGGGGAGATGAATGAGAGGACTAAAGAGTGTACTCTCGTTCCCTCTCTCTCTCTCTCTCTCGCCCAAGGTGACATCAGAGCAGGAAACGGGCCATCTCCCAGGCGGAAGTGGACTTCCTTCATTCGTGAAGACGGCGCCGCCTCGCCTAAAATGATGCAAGGCGTCATTGATGATGCAACGTGGGATACTCTCTATATAGCTAAAAAATATATAAATGTGTGTGTGTTTGTGTCTGTGCAGGTTTTGACCACAATATGGGGCATGCCGTGGGCGTGTAATAAAAGAGGGCCTATATGGGTCTTTTCCGAAGAACTGTCGGGTGTTTCTAAAGTAAAACACTTGACGGGTGATTTAGAGGGACGGTTTATTTTGGTTTCCCTCCGAGATTAACATATACGTCAGACAAGCCATCTTTATCTTGCATCCTCTTTTGCTTTAGCTGTGTATGGGCGAGCTGTTCTCATCACAATGTTTTTGGTTCACTGTTGTGAAGGTGCCACTTGATGAGGTTGAGATAAGGTGGGTCAGGTGTTTTAAACCCGAAACACCCACGGTGAAGGAATGGAACATCCCTCTCGCTCAGCTATAGTGACTGTGGTGCGAGAGGCGAGGGACCATACCAAAAGAACAAGGGAAGGGGGTGGTGTGGGGGGGAGGGTGAGCCACCCTATGGTGGTCTGAAGGGCAGCCCCCACCCCCGCAGAACCGCCAGTCCAGAGGTGGTGGCGCTATCTGGGGGGCTCTTTGATGGAGATTCCTATCTGTCCCAGTCTGGGAGAGCCAGAGGTCATAAACCAGGCCGACATGAAGGGAGCCCATTCAGGTCCCAGAGGGTAATGAAGTGGCAGGGGGGCTGTTGAGGGGGAGGGAGGGAGGGGAGGGGGGGGGGGGGGAGACTCAGATCTCTAAGAGGGCCGCTTGTTCTTCAGCCCCCCTCCCGTTTTCTACGCGGCTATTTGGATTTCCATCTCAATGCAGAACGCCGGGGGCTTGCAGGGACAGGAATAGAAGTGGCCGGCGGGCGTCCACAGTGTGGGAGGCCCCGGAGCCAGAGACGGAGCGAGGAAGGGCCAGGGCCAGACCCAGGGCCAGACCCAGGGCCCGACGCAGGGCCAGACCCAGGGCCAGACCCAGGGCCAGACCCAGGGCCAGACCCAGGGCCCGACCCAGGGCCCGACCCAGGGCCAGCCACCCGTTCTGAGGTTGATGTCCAGGCCAGTATCACGTAGCTCTGGGACAGTGAGTCTATCTTTAGGCCTCCACCACTGTATGTTGGACACCGTCTTCCTGTACAAGTCTGTGGTTGTGTGCTAGCCCACGCACCTAAAGGCCATATTATGCTGCTGCTGACTTTGTACTAAAAAGACTGTACTGTCTTTTTACAAAGCAAACACTGGCTTCTCCAGGAACACCACACTCCAGTTGCACAGCCTACCGTCGCTGGCAGAAAAACTACTGTCTCATACTACGGCTGCTTTCTTTCCCTTCCTCCGTCGCTCTCACTATCTCTGAAATCACATTAGCTTATGATGTGGAAGTGCATTAAGACCTCCATATTGTTTGCACAGTCTCAGGTCTGGCGTTATGACATTAGCTTCATGTCTCCATTGATTCCTGGCTGGGCCTGGCTAGATGCTAAGTGTCTTCCAGTTAAAAGCTTTGATGGAAATTCCCAGCTTTCCTCAGAACATGACAAAACACAAAGTTCTTACAAATGACTCGCCTTCACTCTTCATGCACACCAAACTGACAACTAGACGCAAGTTCTCTGAGAATGGTGTTCTGTTCTTGTATTTTGTCTTATAATTGTGAAATTCCTCCTCTCTTTACCTAATGTGAAAAACAGCCTACACAACTTTATTTCACAACCATTCAAATGTACTTTGGTGGGTTGAGACACATGGAGAACATGAGGGGAAGTTAGTTCTCTCTCTTTTCCCACAAGACATGACACAGGCTTTTGCTAGGTTCTACCACACAAGAGTGCAGGTGGTGTTAGCTTAGCAACGCGTTTTGCAGCTAGCCTTCCCCCAGACCCGGCACTGGTGTAAACAGACAGGGGATGCTCTGAGTGAACTGTTTAGGCGCTAAAGCAAACACAAAACGTCTATGACAAACAGTTTACTCCCGCGCTTGCATTCTTCTAAGAAACCCAGTTGCCTGTCCGGTTTTCCACCCAAACGGACACATTCCTCCGGAAACTTTTTTCGGACACTTAAACGCGAAATACGATGAGAAAGGGATAAACCAATGGGAAGCGTGATTCACTGTAATCCATGTTGTAGTCATGCATGCTTTCCAATACTCTTTGCACAAACACAGTTCTGTACATAATTATACATCACAATGTAGCTCATGCTAGCAGTTCATTTGGAAGCAAGATATGGGCGACAGATGTATACTCGATAAATGTATTCCCCCCAGACCACACTGTTTTCATGTTGCATGCCATACATACCACTGGTGTTTTACAATTGCTAATGTGCTTCTCACAGCTTTTTTGTTGTTGTTTTTTTTTGTTTTTGTTTTTTCGAACAAAACCAGAACATTACTGTGGCACTCATGAAGAAAGGAAAGATATGAGCTTCAATATATACTGTCCACTATTGAAAAGTAATGTATCAATGGAATGGAATAGTAATGTCGAACCTGACTCAAACCCATATGTTGAAGAGAAAGGAGTCCAAGTTTCCTGTTTGAGAAACACACCATTTATTTTTTACTTATTTTATCTTCTACTTCTTCTCTTCTTGATAACACCGACGTCAACTAGTGATAAGAAAATAATGTCATGCAATATAATTTAGGCGTTCGTACATAAACACATACATAAAACCACACACGCATGAACAACATTGAGTCAATGTGACTCATGCTATCAAAAGAATGACTGGACCCCTGGGGAATACATTAGTGTTCATTTTCACAAGAGTATTCATGACGCAAACCGGCATCTTGAAAAATTCCTATTCCCATACTCACCATTTGTCATTCATTCCTCATAGGTTTTCCCTATGAGGTCTAAAGCAGCACACAGGGATTCTTAATGTGGGTTTTATGAGAACCTGGCAACGTCAAACTCCCACCAGCAATGTAGTAGAGTGGAAGGGAAGTGTCAAAGTCAAGTTCTCTTTAGCACTGGCCCTTGGGCTCGCCTCAGACGCCTACAGTAATTGTAGCTAGCAACACTTAGCGACTAGCAACCTGGCCACTCTGTTTCTCTCTCCCTCTACCTCAACTATGCAGATACGGAAAGACCAGACGAGGAACCCAGCTGTGAATACCGCGACGCCTCACCCCCCAGCCTCAGTCTCAGCCTCAGCTCTGGGCCCTAGCCCCAGCCTCCTATGTCTCTGCCTGCCAGAACACATGTGCCTGCCTCCCACTTGCCGGTGCGTCACTGAGGCCCCTCGCTCAGCCTGCTGTGGGAGTCCAAGTCACACCTACAGGGTAGAACAGCCCCCTAACCCCATCCTCCACCAAGGGCTGTAGCGGATTGCTCTCCGCTATAAAAGCCGATCTGCTTGTCGATACAGTTTTGATGGAGTAGGTTTTACATTCATTAAAAAGAGCCGTCTGGGACTTCTGGGACACCGGCTGATTACAAAAGCAGCCCCCACTCCCCCCCAAAACGTTGACTCCATAAGCAGGTGGCCAGCAGAAAGCTAACCCGCAAAGGGAAAAAGAGAAATCTGGGGTCGCTCTTCGTCCAACAAAGACCTCAACCGGCCTTGTTCAGGATGACTGAACATCGCTGAAAACTGCAAGTCCTACAGGACAAAACACTGATGTCTGTAGCAGACTGCCTCTTGTACTTTGGGACGAAGGGGGAGAAGAAAGAAAGAAAGAAAGAAAGAAAGGAAGAAGAAAGAGTTTCCAAGCGTAGAACTGCAACAACCATAATAGCAACAGTGAAGGAGGGGGGGGGACTAAAATAGTTGCGACCAGGGCCATGGTGGGACGCGTAGGCGGTAGGTGGCCACTGCTCTGGAGCCATTTTGGGGCAGTGCGGAGCCCTCCGGGACTCCCAGTCGCTCTCATAATGGGGAGGGTTATGAGTGAAAGAAATGCCCGTGGCGGGGGGGGTAGTCGAGTGGGCGGCGCGCGCCAGCAGTCAGCGGGCGTCTGTGACTCAATGATTAGTAGCGTGAGACGTCTGGAGATGAGACAGGGGCAACGCACCAGGGAGACGCCACATCAAGGGCTGAGGTGACGTGACAAGCTCATGTGGCCCACAGAGGAGCTGGAAAAGTAGGGAGGGAGAGAGGGGGATGTGGAAGAGAGGAGGAATGAGAAGGAGAGGGGGAGGGGGTAGGACGTCGTGAAAACCTCCAGGCTTGTTGACTCCTTTCTTTTTTTTTTTTGCCACTGGAACGTGCTTTTCCCCTTTTGTTTTGGACGGCGTTTTCAGAGGAGCAGATGATTACGGAAAAGAGGACAGTTAAGGGCACTCAAAAAAACTTTTAAAAGGAGAGTTTTAAGAACGCGGTTCAGATCTAAAACAAAAATCGTTTTCACAACGATTTCACACGAATCCCAGGGGCTTCTGACACATCAAACGAACCACACCTTTGGCCGTCTCCCTCTCTTTCTCAGCATGCCTCACCTTCGCGTTCACCACACATGCTTACCGTTTAGCCCCCACTCATATCTGGAAGCAACTCTCCTGCTTTCATGACTAAGCTGTATAAGGGAAAAACGAAGGTGTGGAGTCACCAGAGAGGCATCCTCAAACTGCCCACACATGACCGTCTCTCTGTTCATAGGAGACGGGATTGCCTACAGACGCATGAATGAATGGATGACGAATGAATGGGGGAAACCACCAGTTCTAAGGAATAATGGGGTGACATCACATCCCATTTGTAGAGACATAGACGGGGTCATTGTGGACGCACGCAGACGTCCATTTGAAAGGCGACTCTACGCTACGTGCAGATGTGTGAGGCCCATTCAGTAGAACGGGCGCCCGATGCCCGCGAGGCACGAGTACAACCTTGCATGTCGACATTATTCGGTCACACACACTGTTAATGACCACGGGCAGAACATCAAACAGCCCTCGGCGTTATGATCTGGAACTGACAACGTGGTTGGCCCGGTTCTCGGCGCTATGCAGATTGATTGAAAAATAAATAAATAAATAAAAAGACCTGGATTGACTACAGTTCTGGTCGAGCCAACGACCCACATCAGAGGGAGACGGGATGGCTTCAGAGCTGTTTGCACAGCTGCCAAGCTGCCAGGCGGGCTCAAACATGGGTACATTACACACACACACACTCAGAGCCACCACCTAAAGGGGTGCTGACATGGTCAAAACAGCCCTGAACTTACAGGCTTATGCAACAACACACACCCAGGCCGAAATGAAAACACACTTCAGCGTGTCAACAGGCGAGCGGGCAACAAGGGGGAGGGCCCTGTGCTCGCGACATGGGAGGTGTAGTGTGTGTGTGTGTGTGTGTGTGCCCACTAGTGTGTGCCAGCGAAGACAAGCAGTGGTGTCTTCATCAGATAAAAGGCAGCCGGCTCCCCCCCACTGAGGGAAGCAGTCACAGACATTCCTGACCGTCACTGAGCCCTAACCTCAACAGGGACAGCTCCATTTGGGTGACAAAAAGATACCCTCGTACCAGATTTGGGAATTAAATGAACACTCACTACTAATGCACTCCATGTGACTGGTAAACAAAATATGGTTTCAGAAAGAAGAAAGATCGTGATGGCATCAAAAGAAAAAGTTGTACTTTTAAATCTAACATCCTCCCATCTTAAGATGAGATCTCTGTTTCTTAAGATATTCTGTCTCTTTCTGTTTTCATCTCCCAGCCATGTTATGGCTACAGGGGCAGGCTGAAAATAACTGGCGCTGGTTTGAAGTATCATGCAGCCAACGTCGTATCAATACACTGCTACTGTAACACAGTGGAAATAGCCAGAATATAAGAAGCTTTGTTTGGTGTCACCTTGGACCTCGACAGTCTGTAAGCACTTAAAAGGAATTAACTCAATGAGCTCACGATGAAAAGACACTTGGGTAAGTTGACACTGCTACGCCTCGACAAAGGAAAGAAAAGAAACAATACTATGAGGTGTGCTTCAAACCACTTGACTCTCGTGTGTCAATGTGCATGTACCGTATGAGTGAAAGATGAAGACAGAAAGGGGGGGGGGGGGCACACACTGTATGTCAGTTACCAGTATCAAATTTCACGTGTTGGTAAAATGACAGGAGCCATGTCCAACTGAGAGGGGTGCTTACACAACCTACTGAAGGCATTGTGGCTTTGTGGGGCACTTAACCCTTTCAAACACAGACAAAGACCCTGTCTGACCCTCAAATATCTAACATGGCTCAGCCACTGAGGAACTAGACTGTTTCCTATTTGGCTCAAAAGCGGTTTAAGTCATCAGCGGGACACTGATCTAGTTTGAAAAGTGAGGAACGTGAATAGGAGTGCCCTGCGTGTGTGTGTGTGTGATGGATCCATCCCGCCTCTTGGCAGCCACACGCTGACCCGAGTACACACGAAGGAGCTAGCTTACGAAATGGTTTTGCAAGACAGCGTTACACTTTGGCAATTCAACTGCAGCTGTCAGCACTTTTTCCCTTCTTTACAGGCGTGTGCATCGCTTTGAGAACTTGTGTGCGTGTGCCCGCTAGCAGTACGCAGGTGTCGCATGCGAGAAGACGGGGAAAACATCACAGCGTTCACCTCAAGAAGACATCAGACCGCTACGTTCAGCTCAGTGGGTTAGGGTGTTGGTTAAGTATCGTGTTTCCATGACGTCCTAGAGCCTTGCCAACTTTACAGCTGCTACACCACCCAAGCAGCGGAATTGCAGACAGTTTAGTAGGCTCATTATGACAGTAGGCAACTACAGCTAAGTCAACAATATTAATAACATCTGAGATCCACCAGACAAAAGAAAAATATATATACACTTCTTGAAAGAGTGCAAATGATTTAAATTAAGACCACAGACTCAATCTTAATCTAGACCAAGTAAAAAAACAGAGCGTGGGCTTGTCTTCCTCCCAAAGTGTCTGATAATGCCAGCCCCAGTCCTGAACCTGCCCTGTACGCATGGAAGCTTCCGGGCTGCAGGAAGAAGACCCAG
The DNA here is from genome assembly GCF_038355195.1 of Osmerus mordax. Taxonomy (NCBI): domain Eukaryota; kingdom Metazoa; phylum Chordata; class Actinopteri; order Osmeriformes; family Osmeridae; genus Osmerus; species Osmerus mordax. Next base: position 3,812,202 of record NC_090060.1, on the reverse strand, counting down.
CCCTCAGGCCTGCACACTCATCATGTTAGTCTCTGATTCCCTCAGGAGACACACATTCAACCACTCTGGAGAGGGAGTGGAGAGGAGGGAGGGAGGGGTGATGAAGGGAGGAGGGGGGGGGGGGGGGCTGGGGGTGATGACTGGGCATAGCTGCCAGTCTCCCGTGCAGGGCGGTATGCCCTCCACATGCCCTCCCCTGCAGCCTGTGAGTGGGCAGGAACAGGCAAAGTTTTGGGAAGGTAACTGGTACCAGGAGTGCATGAAGCAGCCTTCAGTAAAAGGACTGATTGTTTCAGAGGGCAGTTAGCTTTACAGACAACTCCGTGACTTCCGGACACTCACAGAAACACAAAACGTCTAAGGTACTCTACCAAATCCTGGGTAATATAGCTGAAATATTTTAACTGTGTTGTGTAAATATTTCAAAAACATGTTCTCCACATCACATATTGAGCCTTTATCTACTGAAATAACAGTTAGCCAACTAATGGTCAATGTAGCCTACAGGTAGTCAACATGACACTTCTACTGTTTTATTGTCACAATGTATAAAAGTCTACACCTAGAATGTATGTCATGTAACAAATGTGCGATTCAATTTACAACTGGAAAATATGCTATGTCTCAGTTCCCCGGTGCAAGCATACATTTCCCTTACTCTAGGCTTGAAGAACATGAGTCGTTTAAACAAACAATCTTGTAGATAGATACTGTACATCCACCCTGCCACGAACAGCCGCTATTCTCTCAACAACACGGACATTCTGTCCCGTTAAATGACTTTATCAAAAGCGCGCTTAGCATCACTCAGAGCCAGACAAACAGTAGGATGCTTCAACGGATCTCAAGAAGCCCATCCGACCTAACTAGATTAAATGCATTAATACACAGGGCAACTGTACAGCCTACATTCAAAACAGTACTGTAGGCTAATGTTCGCCTCATGTAGTACACTATTTTCTTTACTCACCGTCCATTTTTTCAGATTTAATGATGGTTAACGTCGGTTTCATATCGACAGCTGCCGTCATGACCATCAGATCAATCTATTTGATACAGCTGCGTGCAGTCTATGTTCTGTGAAACAATAGTTCCGAAATAATTTATATAAAAGCGCTGTCTCCCCTATATTGTCCAAAAGCTTGGCTTGGCAATTCTGCGTTTCTTCTGCCCTCCCGCCTCAATTGAACTACACCACAATTCTATTTTATTTTGAACAAACTTCTCTTTCAATCTCCGTTACTCTCTCTCTCTCTCTTTCTCTCTCTCTCTCTCTCTTCTCTCTTCTCTCTTTCTCACTCACTCACTCCCTCCCTCTACCACCGTCAGGGCGTTTCTGTCCTCTACTGCGCGCATGTAGCCTACAAGGCAACTGAATGGGCGGCGTTTAGACTGAGAGTGATTCACAATTCAATTACATTCTTGCCCTCTGTCTCTGGGAGAATACAGACACATTATCTCTGCGCGTTACAGGAGACAACGCATGGACTGTTCCCTTCACATTTGAACGGTAGTAGGTACTCCTTTAGACACATAGATGGTTGAGAATCCTTTGAGTGTTTGTGTTGCTTTCCAAGTTGTCTGGATTGGTTTTGTGAGTTGAAAAACCTGCAATTATGGAACTTTCAGATTTATTTAATAAAGGTTTGACTTAAAGAATGCCCACAATATTATGGCTGAATAACTGCCCTTTATTTTTGTTTGCTTAGATAAATCAGTATTTCATCATTGCTTTTAAGGTAGTCTAAACAGAAAAAGGTGACACTAAGAGTATTTGACAAGTATAGCTTGAGGGGCAGCAGTACATACAGAGCGTCATGGGCCAAGGGAACCGTCTGTGTCCAATTGCATAAGTCCAAGCGTCCCTATAACTTGTAACCAGCCCTCATAAACACCCCAGAGTATTTCCTGTTCACCTTGTACTGATCAATAAAATACAAGCTTGGGTTTTAACAGAACTACTCACTCGGATCTGTGAAAAAGGATGACGCCTTTGAACAAAATGCTCAGGATCAAATATGCCCTTCGGTGCATGGGGAAAAGGAGGACAGCAGAAACACATCTAAAAGTAACCACCAAAGTAAACAAAAATATGTCTAGTTAAGTGGGTCGATACCCCCATGTAGCACCACAGACACATTTCATTTGAAAGGAAAGGTTAGGGTGACTCTGACCTGTTTCCTACTCTAATAAGGGGCGATAAGAACATCATGTTTGTATGTGCGTTTGCAAGAAAGACATGGAATTCATATCAAGGGAGAGGAAGTGGACTAGTAAGGCCCCACTTGAAACAACCAGTAGCAAATTACCTACCATGGCAACAGATTGTCACTGCAATTCACCATGCAAGTCAGTGTGCTGTTTGTGGAACGTACCAATGTTGGCAACAACCTCCCAGGCACTATTACTGGAGGAAATATGGCAACTGGCAGGATTAACAGAACATTAATTTGTTCAAAACATTGCTGTGCTATAAATCACACAGTAGGCTTGGTTCCATCCAACAAATCTATCCTTAATCATTCTCGATAATCTCCCCAAATCTGCTCAATCTATATGTCCACAAAAGAAACCTTGTTAGCCAAGTCAATATGGTGCATTCTAATATGCATGGAATATGATTCTGCTGGTGTATGTCGTTTCAAATGGGACTGAGGAGCCAGGAGTATTGATTATGTATGGATTTTTATATAAGGGATTCTTTACAGTCCCCATTAGCTTCCCCTGAATCAGGTTTCACTTGTCAGATAGTGGCTGCCGTGGCAACGTCTGAGGAGAGGTGCTGCGGGTATTGCGGTCTGCTCCCAGCGAGAGGCCATCGAAGGGGGGTGTAGGCATGCAAGGAGACGGTGGGGGGGGGGGGTATCTCTCGCTTCACCTCAGTCACTCTCTCACCTTCACTCCATCTCTCTGACTGCGCCTCTTTGTTTTGTCTTAATGAGCTCCTTGTATCTACTCTTAAAAGGACAGCCTGGGTCCTTTTGTGCCTAAGGGCAGCCATTAAAACCTAATTGCGTTGCTGACTAATATCTAGACCGGAGCTTAGTGGGCTTTTCCATGGGGGTGCATGTCATCAAACCAGCCCCACCCCCCTCCACACACACACACCTCTCTTCTTTCTGAGGTGGGTGAGGAGTTAGGGTTAGCAGCCCCCCTCCACCTTTATCATCTTTAATATGCAACACCACTCATAAACAAGCAGCTCCTGTGCGTCTTTGGCTCAATAGTAAAATAATGTTTCTAGTTGGCAAAAACAGCCTTTAAAAAAAAGAAATTGTTTGGCAGAAACTCGAGTAGCTGCATAACCAATCTTGTTTACAGCCCTGTCCCATATGTAAGCCAACATGTGAGCTTGGTTTTCACTGTCTCCAATTTTTCACCTGGCAAATGCTGTTACCATAGCTCTGACAGTTAGCGCTTCATGCGCTGAACCCGTACTCTAGATGTGATGCCATTGCTAACGTTGCCTGAGAGACACATCTGCGATGTCTGACTGCTCATCCCTAATCCACACATGGAACTGGTGCACCTGCTGCTCACAGGGTCAACTGACAGCTAGCTGAGAGGTTAGCGTCGTCGCAAATCATCCAGACGCCTGTAGATTTTTTTGCGTTGACACCTAAAAGGTGTTAGCTGGGGTAAAACCTCCACTGATCTGACATAGAATAAAATATGTGAGGAAAATGTTATTTTCAATTGTGTACTTTTTAGTGTACTGTATGGAAATTTGGGAGAAACTATCTGAGATAAGTTTAAAATCCATGTTAGACAAATCGACTTTTAGCTTTGGTTGAGAGAAATCCTGTACATTTTACCACATGCTAACACTGATGTTCCCTTCTGTAACCCTCTGTCATTTCGATGTTAAGCTTTACAATACGATAATGTAAAAGCAAATGATGTTGGGAAAGCATGTTCTCAATGCAGTGGTACCCTTGGGTCGGCCCTTGTGTGTACGGGAACCACTTTGTTTGATCAGTAACTCTCATACACACACAGACGCACGCTCTTTGTTTCTCCTGTTTAGCGCCTGTTGTCTGGGGATGCCACAGGCTGGATGCAGTCCTGCTGAGATCACAGCATACAGTGGGGAATCCAGCTAGGTGTGTGTGTGTGTGTGCGTTTCTCCACTCCGTCAGCACAGTGTGCGTTTGAGCGTGCAGGGGGTGGTGCTGGGGGCCTCTCCGAACAAAAGCTCTGCTCTTTCTGAACAATTAGCTTCGCTAAAAAGGACATCTCTGCCTCCATTAGCGCCACCACGTGCCCCCCATCACTCCATTGTGCAGATAATTCAATTATCCCCGCCCCCTCGGAGTCTCGTAGCCTCACAGGCCTCCCTCCCTCTTTCCTCCCCTCCTTCCCTCCCTCTCTGCCTCCAGAGCTCACTGATAAAACTCAATCACTCCATCTCCCCCACTACTACAGGAAAGCCCCTACGTCTTTGTGACTAGACGACATCCCTTAATTCTTCTTAATTTAACTCATTTAGAGTCAGTGGAGTGAAAAAATGATGGATCCTTTGGGGAACTTGAAAGATTTTTGAAGTTTGAAGAAAAAAAGAAAATAAATAATTAAATATTCTACAATTAAGTGTTTTCTATGGGTTGGTAAAATGCTTGTGTCAACACAAGAGTTCCAAGACAGTACCATTCCTTCCTCAACACAAAGGAGGTGTACCCTGAGACCTGCCCAAGTGCCACTTTTGGATGAGCTGGCCGTACTTGCAGTCCCACCAAATGTGATGTCGCTGCAGACCTAGTACATTGTAACCAATGTTCCACAATGATTGTCTTACTCCCATGCCTTCTTTAGAGTTCCTCCTGGATTTTTTTCAAAATCATGTTTTTAAGTTTGGTTTTTAATCTTTTACGTCAAATAACTGCATATTTCCATAATTCTGTAAAAACAAATTAAAAAAACATTACTGTTTTCTATTTCAAAGAAAGTCTAGGTGTATATATACTAGTATAGTGATGAAAAATTGATGATTTATTATTGAAGGTGCCACTTTATTGCTGCAGATGATGAGATTTGTCATATTTTTTCTGGGTTGTAAGTATTTATATGTTTATATGTAGCACCTTGCATGGTAGCTCTGCCACTGTTGGTGTGTGAGTGTGAATGGGTGAATGAGAGGCACTGACAAGCGCTTTGAGTGCCGCATAGGTAGAAAAGCGCCATATAAATGGAGTCCATTTTCTAAAATGTCCTGTACTGCATGACGTCTTTGGTTAGTCACACAAAACCGTAAAGTGGTTCCACCCAGAACTGATCTGTCAATGGAATAATATGCAATACGTAAACTGCCTGACTGTAAACCAAGTGACTGTGCAACCTAGAGACTCCCTGTGACATCTCTGCTACAACCGCTCTGACGTCACCAAAAACGGGTCACGGCTCGGCGGACCGGGCATGGGGGGGGTGTCTCTTTCTCTCTTTCTGTCTCTCCTTTTTCCGTCCTCCCCTCCTCTTGTTTTGTTTTATTGTCGTGGGGGGAAGTGTGCTCAGGCCTGATTAGCATCGCTGTTTCCTCCTTTCCCATAACCTCCAGACCCCCGCAGGCCGCCTGTTTACTTTTAGAAATAAAAAATGGGCCTGCGCCCGTGAGGACGTGCCCCTCATCAGAGGCGAAACCCCTCCCCTCCCTCGACACAGACCCACCGCCCACCCCAACCCTGGGCCAGTGACCCCCCCCCCCCCGAATCCCCTCATTCCTTTTCCTCCCTCACTGCCCAGCTGTCAAATCACATCAAATAAAACACAGTCCAGTGGTCCCTGAGTGCCATATCACAGCTGTGCGCGTGTGTGTTTGTGTGTGTACGTGCAAATACATGAAATACAAATGTACAGTGAGCTCATGGGTGCCTAAGACTGGATGTGTGTGTGTGTGTATGTATGGTTGAAGTGTGTGTGAGTGAGCTTTTTTACTGAATGGGAGGATATAGTCATACAATATGGGCTGGGTGCGAACTTAATGAATGAAAGATGATGTGCTCTAGTGTGTATTTGTGTGTGAGAAAAATGTGTGTATTTCTTGCGCGCACTTGTCTGCGAGGACATGTGAGTGTACACAACTTGTCAGGATTGGCGCACACACGCGTGTGCAGTGGATCTCTTAAGTAGGCGTTTGTGACGGAGCTCAGCAGGGTGAGAGTGGCCAGGGTGCTGGAGAGAGGAGCGGGGTTCCTGTAAACACAGCAGTGGCATGGCAGATGTCAGGAAGCGGTGTGTGTGACAGTGAGCTCAAGGCCAGACGTGCGATGGCCTCTTGAACATACAACTTCCCTGCATCTGCTTCCATGAATCTGACGGTGCACACACTTTACATTGAAAACACACTCAATAGGTTTCCCCGACAGACCGCTTGTGTTGAATTTAAACTAGACTCGGATTGTGTGTTATTTACTGCTTCCGTGATTTAAATGGGATTTGCAAAGGATCAAGGTTTTCATTCTCAATGTCATTTGCTAAGTGCACCTGTGCCTGTATTAACAACATTAAATCCTTCCTGAGGCAAGATAGGTCTAGTTTGTAGGATATTAGAGGATATTAAAAAAACACAAAAAGCTTTCTTATAGGCCGTTTACATTTGAAGTTCTATGTGGGTAGGCACCAACAAAATTGGTGGCCATTTTCCATAAGGCCATCTGGGCAATCTGTTGAGGTAGCCCAGTCAATCTGTGTTTAATTGCACTCGCTCTCTGAAAACGAAAATAAATATACCAAAGAAAACATCCATCGGCAGAAATATGGCATTGATTAATTGTGTGATAGGACTTGGGCTGTAAAATATGAAAAGCCAGCTCACGTCATGTACAGTAAACGTGTTCTAAGCCAAGGTGCAGAAAAGACAACATCAGCAAAACGAGCCTCAACATACACACAGGGAAAGAGCATGTGGCATTAGTACGATGTAGGCTACCGAAAAGGACCACAGGCCTCTTTTCAAATTCATTGAGGTTGACCTCAAACAGCAGTAGCATGCGAAATAAAGGAGGTCAACATGTCTCACTTTGAGAAGCCAAACATGTCCCACCAACGGTTCCAGGGTGTGGAGACTATCACTGACAGTGTCAGGAGTTACTGCTCTGGTTTTGAGGTTAGTGGAGCCCTTCGTCTCAGTTCACTGGCTGCTCTACACCTTCGGTGGCAGCACAGATATGCAGATGAAACTCCTTCGGGTAGCAAAATGACTCTAATGGTGTGTACAGGCGGTTGCAAAAAGGCCGTTGAATGTCAGACATGCTAGAGCAAGAGAGAGAGAGCAAGAAAGAGAGAGCGAGAGAGCAAGAAAGAAAGAAAGAAAGAAAGAAAGAAAGAAAGAAAGAAAGAAAGAAAGAAAGAAAGAAAGAGAAAGAAAGAAAGAGCAAAGAAGAAGGAAGGGGGGGGGGAGGTCAACCCCCGGACATTCTTTTTCACTTGGACAATATTTATTTCAATGGTTTAACACAAGCACCACCAGAGGAGACTCAGAGAGGAGTGTGTCTCCGGCAACAAACATCAGAAAATCCTATCAAATCCTCGAGCCCAGAATGCACTGATGCGTCTCCTGAGACACAGAGGCTTGGGAAAAAGACGGCTGCCCTTTGGCCAGTGCCGTGCCCCCTGCATCCAGCCGGGGGGGGGGGGGGGGGGGTGCAAGTGGAAGGGGCGGGGGAGTTGTTGGTGACGGAGGGAAGCCGGTGCCCCGAGCGCCCCTGACCCCCACCTCCCACCTCCCACCCAAGCCCTCTTCCGTGGCATGTGTCCCAGTACCCCCCCCCTCCACCCTCCCTTCCTATCTTGGCATAAATCACACTCAGAGAGGAGGCCACAGTCCAGCAGTCGCAAACGCACTGGAAGGAATGTTCCCGTTTTTAAATAAACTGCCAAAAAACTTAAGAAGGAAGAGTTTTGAGGGGTCGAAAATATCTGGGGCATGAAGCCAACCCCCCCCGGGGAGAAGAAGAGGAGGATGAGGAGGAAGAGGCATCTGGTAAAGGCATTGCCCCCGGGGTCAACCTCACCAATCTCCCCAGAGAGCCGGAGACCCACAGGGGGTAGGCCTCAGGGCTCACACTGCAGCGAGTGTGTGTGTGCATGCGTGTGTGTTCAAACCCATGTGCCTGAATGAAGAGAGACTGGTTCCAAACGCAGGGGTAAACTGTGTGTGTGTGTCGATGTACGCAGCCACAAGTGTGGATGTGTGGGCCTGTGTGTGTGACTCACAGTTCACTTGTCCATTCCCTTCCACACAAAGTCCTTTGTTTGCATCGAACACTTCATCCACAATGAACAATCTCCCCCCCAATCTGAGTTCCGTTTCTGGAAACAGTACGTATGTGAGACCTACTCCAGACTTCTGCAGAGGCAGATTATCCTAAGGTACACAGCAAACGTATTGTGCTGCATACACGTTCTGTACAAACAAGCACACACTTGAAAAGGCCACCATGTAACTAGATAGGCTCCCATTCAAATATTTTGACATACATATGTTTTTGTTGGCTCCATTGATGTGGGACAACTGGTTACAACCTTCCAGTTGTGTAGGGTAAAAGATTAGGCCGTTGTACAATATAGCATGTTGACAGTTAAGCATCTATAAACCACGTAATCAAGTATCCTCCCCAAAACATTGTTGCCATAGCAAAACCAGGGCTTACCTGTGTGGCAGAGGTCATGTCCGTTGGGTACCTCCTGCAGGGGCACGTCCTGGGGGTAGAGGTGCAGGGAGGGGTAGTGCTGCTGGGGGTGGACCACCCCAGGGTGTTGGGTCTGGGAGCCGACCACCAGGCCTCCACTCTGCCTCTGTGGAGGTACAATACATAGTTGACCAGGTTTGGTTCAAAGAAGCGACATAGGTCAAAGTTATAACCTTTAACCATGTTTGATACTCAGACATAGGTAGGATATACAGTACATTTGAGGTTGGATTATTATTTGTCAAGCACTGTAAAAGGTTTTGTTATTTATTCATTTGAAGCCCTAAAAATGCCCTTTCACCTAAGAGGTCTTAGTGCTGCTGTGTTGCTGTTTTTGTTCTACGGTTCCCATAAAAGATAAAACGGAGTCTAAATTTGAACTCTTTTGGTTTATCTTTGCCTCAGTGTTTTATCCTGTTTATCACCACAAGGTTTGCATAAAAGATTGGACGTCTAGAATGAATAAGTGAGCGGGATATGATTTTATTTGTAGATGAAAGCGATAACATGCAGCCCATCAGCAATACTATTCTGAGAAGTATTTCCAAACTCCCCCGTTCCATCTCATGTCACTTTCACCAAAACCATCTAACCATCATAATTCAGTTAGGGTATTCACTTTCTAACCTGATTGATATTGTGTGCCGTTTCAAAATAAGCATGGATTATTGGGTGTGCAACCTTTGTTCTCTCACATATATATTTTTTATTTTATTTTTTTTATTATTATTTTCCCACCCCTAAGGATCTCTTGATATTGAGATTATGTCTTGGTCCCGATTAAGTTGCTTGTATTTTTATTTACGTTCCGTTGCACGGTTTAGGAGCTTACAATGTTTTTGTTAAAAAAATTCCCTTGTGTGGCAGAAGAGAGCTCAGTGCTAGCCTAATGTCACAACGTCATACATTTAAGTAATTCAAGACTTGCATGTACAGTAAGTAATGTCACATTAAATAATGTATTTAAACTCAAACTTGTGTGGTGCGTCGCTGTATTCAATGCCACATCCTAAACTTTGTCAATCTGTTTGTGAAAACGGCTAACATTCCCTGCACTAACACTAGTTAGCTTGCCATAGGCATTTCTCATATGGACAGATGAGGTGAAATTGTGTCTTGTGTCTTTTAATCCGTTCGATCTCATAATCCATTTCCATATAGTTGAAACGTAGGGCTATATATACGAATGTGTGGACTCAAATATACATAAAGAAACGCTTTTCATTTCCGGCGCATCCAAACAATCCTCTTAGTGAAGTTTGGCTAGCAACAGCAGCAGTGACTGACCTTACAGTGACAGGTTATCACCTTATGTTTTGACAACCCAGTCATTTGGAGCAGATAAACATGTGAAAACATGCAGGGCTAACAGTAGACTATTTCATTATACACTCTTATTATTTTAGAAGTGTAAATGAGCAGCAACAAATGTCTACTTTTTAATCTATGTAATCGTCATACATAATAAGTATGCATGCTTATTTTAATAACCCAAATATGACTTGTACAATTTAAGTTAAAAAAAACGCACCCATCTGCAACCGACGCAAGCACACCCCACAATTTCCCCAGAAATTGTACCCTCTCTAGTTCACATTGTTCTTTCATTCTTAGACTGTTATCAAACGATTATCGTCATACTTTTAGGAATCTACAACAATGGATGTCCAAATTGGACTGGATAAAGAATGGCCAGTGACTTTATGTTGCACTTCTTTACTTTATATGAAACTGTACAGGGTGACAGTATGCACTCAGTTACCATCACTATTACTATAAAAAAAACTGTGAAATGTATTCAACTTTCAGACTCTGATAACACTCTCACAACATGTCAGAATACCCACTTGACGTTGAGTCAACAACCGGTAGCTGGGAGCACAGAAGCGTTTAGACAGTATCAGGACCAGAGCAGAGTATCTCAGGTCCCTGATCCAACAGTGGCCCCTGTATCCCCCACCATGGACTCCTGTCTACCCTCCCTCCACAACCCCCCCCCCCGGGACCACGCTAGCACGGGGGTGCCAGACTGCCAATCTGATAAGGGCCCCCTGTTAGAGCGTAGCCTGGCTTATCAGCTGCGAGCTCTGCTGTCTGGTAGTATGGAGAGGGAGGGGCTGGGGGAGGGGGGTCTCTTATGGGGTTACGTAGACAGATTATGACGATGCAATCAGTACGCTCTGGTGGTGGTACTGGTGGGGGTTGGAGGGTGGGGCAGAGTGGTAGTCATATGGGATTTGATAAGGCTGTCTCGAGTAAAATAAGATAAACATCCCTAAAGCGTGTGAAGTCGATATATCCCTGTAATCGTTTGTCAAAACTATTGGGAATCAGAACTTTTTAGGCAAATCACACTACCAACTGGTTGGCTGGTGATGTCAAGAACCAATCGCAAGGCTAAAGACGGGTAAATGCGTGACAGCAGCCGGGGAGACTACTACAAAGCCCATCAAACAGTCCCATGTCTGTCGTCCCATTTCACAGGAACACAAATCCACGTGTTTTCAAACATAGCATCAAAAAAAAGGAAAAAAGAAAAAGAATCCTAAAACATCAAACCCTATTTTTCGCTGTTAATTCATGCAGATGCATGGAGGGAAAAAGAGAGATGCCCCCCCCCCCCCCCCCCACCCGCCCCCCCCCCCCCCCCCCCCACCCCCCCCCCCCTCACCTTTGGATCCCGGGCCGGGCCCCGTTAACAGTCATCTCAATTTCAAAGGCGGGCGCGACCACCTGAGCCAATTAGGACGCAGGGCGCTCTGTCTCCCCGTGTTTTGTTCAGGGGCCAGGCTGGGTTCCTATTTGCATGTGACCTCCTCCTATTCCTCTAATGGACCTCCATTCTGCATACAAATGGAGGCATTTCTGCCAGCGCTTCTTAGCCCTGCACCTTTCATGGCTCACCTGACAGGAATCCCAATGTCCCCTCGTTCCTCTGATCTCGCAAGCTTTATTCAGGTTGCCCTTTCATTTGGTGGGGACCAACACTGGGTGTGCTTACAAACATTGGGCGATATAGCCTATCAAGGAACGGGTTAGGTGGATGCTGGGGCTTGAGATAGACTTGGTTACGATTGTGGTTCACACTACACTCTATATCCAGGTCCATTTCTTAGGGCTTACAGCTAGTAGAGTTAGGTGGTTAGGAACATGGAGCGACTGCCTGAGACTACATTCAGGATTGGGGGTTGATTTCGTCCTCTCATCTTTAGCAAAACCTTTACAGGGCCACGTTGTCCTGGCCCAATTCCTCCTTGCACAACCCATAGCTCAGATGTTGGACATTGGTATTACAGGGTACACCAAACTCAACAACTCAACTCAAACCATGACCTGGTGTTACACTGGGCTAAGGGTTTCCAGGGGTGTGTCCTACCCATGCAGACACTCTCCTGCACACGTGTGGTAGGTGGCTAACGTGGGCTTAAACACACACACACACGTGATTTACGGCTCGGGTCTTACCATCGCGCCCAGACGGTCATAGGGGTGAAGGGCTGGGTAGGAGGAAACTGGATCCATGTAGTAACTCATCACGGGGTCTGGAGGAACAGGCCTGCGGAAGGGATCAGCACGCACGCACACACACACACACAAAACAGTCAGGGTGGGGTCCCCTATCAATCACATGCTGTTTACACTTGCTGCATGTGTGAGTGTGCGCGTGTGTGTGTGTAGGTGTGTCTGTCTGGTTTTTGTATGTGATGTATAATCACAGTGGCACCGAGCTCTGTCCAGAGCAACATGAAAAACATGCGTGTCCCAAATAACATAGTTAACATTCCTTTCTTTGTCCAATCACAAGGTTTGGCATTCATCAGATGAATTTCAGCTACCTTTCTGCTGATGATGTGCAATTCATTGTTTAGTAAAGTTTGGAGTGTATTGTCACCCAAGTGTCTTAAGCCATAGTCGTTTTGTGTGTCAAATTTGACCAACATTTAAGAACATTCAAGACTAAGAGAGTAGAAAAAAATCCATTGACTGGCGTCAGAGTGGAAAACTAGTCCCAGCTTCCCTCCCCCTGCCCAAGTCTCTCGTCTCCCTTCCCCTCTCATCTCTCCCTCCCTCCGTCCTTCCTTCCCTCCCACTCACTTCGGGCATCTCTTTATCATTGTTTACTAGCTACAGCATCAACAGAGGGACCAGGAACCCAGCTGTGTGGATTATGTTTATAGGGGAGCGGAGTACGTGGGCAGACACAAGATGTATGCTGACTGGAGGCTACTCCAAATCACATTAAATCCAAACAAGAAACACATCACTTATTCATTTCATAACTAATCAGTATGGTCGATGTCAATGCATAGAAAATATGACTTATCCAACGTAATCCTAGCAGATGTTCAGTAAAGTGGTGCAAAATTGCCTACAGACAAATATGAAATGGATGTGTTTTACTGGAATAGGATGGTGTACCACGCATAGATTAATACATTTTACAAGACCATTTGGTAAAAGTATATGGCCATATCATGCAAAGCCAAAAACAGAATACATTTCTTTCCTCCAATAGCTTCTTCTTTTTTTTTTGGGGGGCTCTCTTGACCATACACACACTTCATGAATGGACCAATGGCCAGCAGATAAACTAAACACAGATCCACGTGATACAAATACTATGCTCAGCTCTAACCTTAAATAACTAAGAATAATCAGTATACGTCAATGTCAATAAGTAAACCGTTCGACTGGAAGTAACACTCATCTCCTAATTTGCCCATCCACATTCCTCGTGGGACGCGCGACTGTAAAGGTACCATTTTAAAGCGACTAATTCTAACGCATTAATACCATGTTTATGCAGCGACTAATGAATTCAATTAGATATGTATACTCTTAAACTGTCTATCAAATAGTCAAATACGACACCGAACTTCCAACTTACCGTTTCAGGTCAGAGAAACTTCCTGCAAATTGACTTCGCTGTGTAGTTGCCTGTGACACTTCAGCGGTAGACTGCACTGATAGTGTACCTGGCTCGCAGCAAGTCCAAAGAGGAAGGAATGAACACATGCTGGTGGTAGTCCCACCCTCCAATAATATTGAGATCCACTCAAAATCCTAGGTGGGATTTTCCACGTTCAATCATTGAATATACAAACACGAGTTCGGGTTTGGGCTTTAGGCATGTCATTTGTAACATTTTATTACTATTAGCCTATCTGAAGCTATTTAAGCAAATTAAGCAGTTGACTTTCCTATATTAACCATACATAGCTATTGTTCAGTTACATTATTCGGATGTGCCAAATAACTGTCTTTTCAACCTTTTATCAGTAATAGATATAATTGAATCATGTCACAAGGGACATTTTTATTTGATTTTGATCTCTTAGTTGGAACTTACGGTAATAACCTCACCTACAGACAAAAACCAAAAGGAAAGGAGTCACTAGAGTGATGAACATCCTGCAGTGCTGGCTTCAAACAATTGTGTTTGCGTGTGTGCTAATGTGTGTTTGGACAGTTTTGTGCCAGTGTGTGTGTGTGTGTGTGTGTGTGTGTGTGTGTGTACAAGCATGTGTGTGTATCATACATCATCCCATCATCAAGGATTCAGGGTCAGATCGAAGGGGTGGTCAGTTTGAACCCGTAGACCAGCAGCCAAATTTTCCCTGAAGGAAGTGTGAGAGTGTGTGTGTCACCGCAGTGTCACCAGCATGCCGTGCCACTAGGATACCCCTGGGCGGCACCTGCTTCCTGAATATGTTTGTCATCCATTTGCCCCCCCAAAGTCCCTGACAAGCCACGTGTGTGTGACACTGATTAGGGTCCTGAAAGAAAACTCGGGCACTCTGGCGCAAAATGAGAAGAGGTGCCATGACATCTATCGGACAACAGTTGTCCGATAACGTGCTGCGATACACAGAATTGATCATATGTTTTGTATTTTTATTCATCCACATAGTATGTATCCATCAGTGAATCTGCAGTTAAACCAGTTCAGTTGTGCGCGCAGGTCGTTTTTTTTTATGATCATCTCAACACTTGCGAGCCATCTGAAACACCTTGTGACTCCGTGGTAATTCCGTGACCCCGGTGCAACATTTGTTTGAATTAGAAAGTGCACGGTTGAAGACCCTGGCAGACGCTCCCCCTCAAAGTAAATCTTGTAGAGGCGGTGTGGAGAGGTGGTGGGGGGGGGGGGGGGGGTTGGAGAGATGGGGGCTTTCAAGCACAAGGTTAGAGACGTGAAGGAGTGCAGGACAGAGACCTGCGTCAAGGGAGGCCCCCCAGGCAAACGTGGAGGGGTGGGGGGGTCATGGCCAGGCTGGGCTTACTCAGGGGCCCCCGTTTGAAGCCGCTGCCTGCCACCCCCCCGACCCCATCGGGGGGGCGCATGGCAACACGTCGTGGAGGGTGGGGTGGGGTGGGGTGGGCGGGGGGGGACAGAAGGAGAGGGTATGACTTATGGCCGCGAGGAGAAAGAGAGGCTCGGACATGCCCCCCCACCGCCCCCATACGATGAGCACAATTGAATAAAAGCGGCCGACGAATGCGATCCAGATCTTCTGCCGTGGCCCCCGCAATGCTGTTTCAATTAGAGGCCCCGGGAGTTCAAAGGCGAGGGCTCGATACACTTCTGCTCCGCATGAAGCACCTCTCATCACTTGGCCTCATGCCTTTCACCTCCCCATTAGGGTGCCACCTTTTTCCGTTCAGATTCTGCCTTTCGGCAGCTCTGTCCGTGCCGACTGCAAACATGCTTTACATTAAACAGATAGTGAATGCCATGCCATCACCCACGGTAAACGCCCTCCCTCACAGGCCTGGCTTGCTTTATGACCCTGTGCACTGTCATATCCTTCAGACCTTTAGTGTCAGCTTGTGCTTTTTCACACATGGGCAGGTTTTATTCTTACTTCAGTCCATTATTGTCCAAATGTACATGTGTTTCTTTAGGTTTCTGTGTCTATGGCTGTGGTGCATTTGCATGCTGTGTACTTCATTTTGTTGTTTGCTTGACGTTAGTTGTCTTCAACTGTAATCGTAGTTCTTCCTCATTGCTTTGATTTCAGCCTAAAGACCCTTTAAAAGCTTAAAGGGATGAGATGTAGTTTACCCAAAATCAAACCTCTCTGACATTTCCATACCTTCAACTGTGCAGTCATGCACTAGAGTTCAAACCGTATACAAGGCTATCTGATGCAAGGATACACATTAGTAGTAGTAGTAGTAGTTGGTAGTATGCAGCATTATAGTGTACTGCAAATAGGCCATACAGTTTGTGTCTGATTTAATTGGAAAGACTTCCCCCCCATACATACATTTTGTGGTGACTGTTTTCTTCTAAACCTGAGGCAATATAAGCACTTAACATCTTGTTTCTACACCTCATGCTCTCCCATCAGTTATCAGCCTCACACAGAACTTATTAGAGGGATGAAATCTCAACCCTGGTCGTTCCTATCTTGAGACATTGAAAACATACCTATATCATCCTATCCACACACACCCCTTCACACACACACACACACATACACACACACACACTCCTCCTCTCCTCAAGATGTCCAGCTGATAGTTGAGCAGGCCCAGACCACATATTCCTTTGTCTCACACGTTCTCATTTTGGATCTTCTAAAGATAGAGTTGACAGGTGATATTAATGGCTTTTTATTAGCTAGGACGGGCCTGATTGCTGGATATTTCATCTGCATTTCTGCTGGAGAGAGGGACAGAGAGGGAGAGCAAGAGAGAAAGCCTATCTGTGAGCCCTTGTTCCCCACCCACTCTTTCGCACAGGAGTTTGCCTCTCTTTGATACCCTGCCCGAATCTTTTTCTCCCAAAGAAACTGCCCTGCAGATGTTGTTGCTGTACGCCCGACTACAAAGAAGGACCTCTTCATGGCTAGAACGTCTATTTTGGGCCTCTGTGTTTCCGAACTGCTGTGCTCGGAGAGGTACAGACCTAATCTCCCGGCAAGGAAACTTGTCTTATTCCTTGCCCAGATATTTTTAGATTAAAGCCCCGATTGTAATGACTGAAGAAAGGAAGTCATGCTTTATAAAAAAAAAAAAAAAAGATCAATATGTAATAGCCGTGCTAGACACGAAAAAATCCATCGGCACAAGGAGAAAGAAAGGGGGAAATTGGGCGAGCAGCCTCACTAAATGCAAGTCATGCAGAGGATTTTTGCATTGATTTGAGTGAGGTCACAGTGAGGTCCAATTGTTTAAAAGTCTCACCCCTAAACAAACAAACAAAACAAATACTCAAACTTTGTTGCTCTATTGACTGTGGACAAAAGCGGTCTTGGGGATGATATTAACTCTTTATATTATCTTTAATTAAGGCACCAATCCCTTTAGTGGGTTGTCTAAACAGCCTTAAATAGGCCCTGTAAGCAGGATAAACATCCCCAGTATTTGATGGTTAAAGAGCGTGCAATATCGCACCAGATGGTTCATGTTGCACAAGCGTTTCATGAGGGATGAACCAGTGGACAGCGATCTTCTGTTTAAGTGTTCCTCTCGATGAGGGCTTTCAGCTCTACAGGATCACATGCTGGGTCTCTGGGTCCGTGCCTAGTTCTCCCTCCCTTACTCCCAGGACGGGTGTGTGTGTATCCTTACTCCCAGCTCAGGACGGGTGTGTGTGTATCCTTACTCCCAACCGAGGACGGTTGTGTGTGTGTGTGTTTCACTTTAGTTTCAATCTAAAGAGCATTGTTCATGATGCTTGACCCTGGTTTGACCAATGGGAGGGGTCCTTGTTCCTTGGCCAAAAATGGCTGTGTTGAAATGTAAGGGGGCTCATGACACTGTCGCAGCTTCATTGGAACATTCG